>NW_027169998.1:52500-205000 GCF_036898095.1 Palaemon carinicauda | reverse complement strand
CTATGGTGAAGACGGTTGTCAAAATTCATTAAGTTTAAATCCTTGGTTATGTATGTTGGCTTATGTTAATTACGCATAGATATAAGTCAAGAAAATTGTGCTTAAAATTGAAGTTAATTTTGGCAAACAATTCTTTGTGAAACGGAATTGCATTTCAAGGGCTTAAGGAATGTTTTCTTAATATAAACTAGACCATTTATAGTATATTAAATCCCTATTTAATTAATAATAATAATCTTTATTTCAGCAAAAGCCATATACAGAATTACAATAGTGGTACAGTGATCTTACATTTTTTTGACACCAGTAAAAAAAAAAGATGAGATATGCAATAATATCAGTGATATATTACGAACATCAATTAGCAGGTTGACCACAGAGTTCTAAGGTCTGGGTAACAAAATCATAATAGCATTAACGCTTAATAATGAAGATAACATGCATATCAGCAAACAAAAAGAGAGGGGGGAAAAAAAATGGCGATGACTGTCGTGATTTTCACCAGTTTATTAAATCTGCCCGATGTACTGGGCGGATCGCAAGGCCTTAAGGGCAAAATTTCCCAAAACTTTCCAGGATTTAATTAAAATACGGCGATAAAATTTACAATTTTATTACAAAAATAAACTCTGATAAAGACAAACATTCTTAAGCATTCACAAGACTTACTGAAAAAACAAGACTGACCCTAGGTAATATAGCATGTGCTCTTCAAGCACAAAGTCCACACCGGACTCATTAACAAACTGAAAATAGTGCCAATTCGAATTCAATTCACAACGAATCACACACCAAATATCCCTATTCTTATTTAACTCAGGATTCAGATCCCCAATCACAAGGATCTCTACACTAAACTGCGATATAAAAACTAAACATCTTGCACTCAAACTTCTACTACAACCAACCTGGTAGACAAGGTAGAGAGGAGAGATAACAATTAGAGGAGACTTACTTCGGTTGGGGACGTTGGATCAAAGAGGACAAGCTATCCTTGCAACCCCCGACGTCACCTTTTTGGCGCAATTTGTCCTGAACCTAAATTTCTACATTGGATTTTTTTATCATGTTACAACAGAGTGACTTTATTTTTCCTAATCTTAAATTACCAGCAATTGATTTTATTAGTCTCAGCGCCTTCCTACCAGGTGGTTTCCCTTTTTGGCTCTAAACGTTCACGTCTGGAACTACATTCATTCGCCCGCGAGTTTCTCCTCTCCCTCCAATTTGACGTAGTCGTAGGCGGAGTCAAATGGCGGGAATTTCGATTGATCGGGTCGAAATTCCCGACATCCTCCACGCCCCAAAATAAGGAGCGATGAAACGTCGGTCAATTGGATGGAGCTAGACTCGGGGTGAGGGGAGTGGCTTACTCCGAGACTCTGTTAGGCTCGCTGCGTAGCGCTCCGCAACGACTCGAACAGAGTACGCACAATATACTACAGCAATGTTACCCCGGGGTAATAAACACAATCAATAATATACAGTCATATAACAGATCAAAATAGGCAATGGGCCTAGCAATTCTAAAGCACTCGTGTAATACACATAAGGAACAGCAGAAATAAGTGATATGTACACATTTTACAATACAATTGGCAAGCAATTAGGCAATGGGCCTAAGACAATTCAAAAAATGGCAGAAATACAATCATAATAATTCAAGTGCAACGACAATTAGGCAATGGGCCTAAGACAATTCAAGAAATGGTAGAAATGCAATCATAATAAGTCAAGTGCAACGACAATTAGGCAATGGGCCTAAGACAATTCAAAAAATGGCAGAAATACAATCATAATAATTCAAGTGCAACGACAATTAGGCAATGGGCCTAAGACAATTCAAAAAACGGCAGAAATACAATCATAATAATTCAAGTGCAACGACAATTAGGCAATGGGCCTAAGACAATTCAAAAAATGGCAGAAATACAATCATAATAATTCAAGTTCAGTCTGTCTCAACTCACAATAATCGAGACTTCTATAGCGCTGCTACATGCAGGCTGTTACTTAATGGAGTACAAGAGGGAGGGGCAGGTTCTGTGCAACGCTCGGTCTGTACGCACGAGAGACCATCCCGTCCCCGTACTCCACCCCTAAGCACTTCCAACCTCCGCAGATTCACGCACACCTCACAAACTCCACCCTCCCTACCTTCCAGATAGAACACGCCCCCTTTTCACTTACAGTTTGCAGCTACTTTTTATATATCGTCACCTTTCAGTAGACAGTCCATTAGTTCTCGCTGTTTCACGGCAGCCCTTCTCAATGGGCGTGCAGAACGTCCTTGTGCGTTCGTCTGCTCTGTTTCATTTTCATTTTCACTTCTTTCACTAACTGCATAGTTCTCACCTTCCTCGTCGTTGTCGTCCGTTCCTGTGGCTGGTTGTTGAGTTGTCGTAGCTGTTGCCATATCCTGGTCGTTCCCAGACGTCTCCGCTATCCCTGGCATTCCGGCTGTCGATCTGTACGCACCCTCTTCTCCGTCATCGCCGTCGTCTCCTTCATGGTCATCCTCAGAGGGGGCTATTTCTAGGGGAACCAGGTGGCTGACAGCTCGCAGCGATTCGACACCCTCAAACAACACTTTCGCCGAGCGTACGACTCCGTTGTCGTCAGGATACGTCTCCACGACACGTCCCAGTGGCCAAGTCGCTCTCTTCTTATTGTCCTGCTTCACCAGCACGATGTCTCCGGGGTGCAGCTTGGAGGGTTCCCCGGGCTGACTGTCGTGCCGGGCCCTCAAGGCACTCAAGTATTCCTTTCTCCAGCGTTCCCTAAAGGCTTTGAGCGAATCTGTCAATCTTACGTAACGATCACGTAGCTTCCGAGAGGTGAAGGTTGCGTTCAGATGGTCGTCCGGTAAGATGGGGGCCATGAGGTGGACTTGGTGTCCTCTTATCAAATGGGAGGGGGTGAGGACTTCATCCTCGCGCTCGTCACCGCTGTACATGAGCGGTCGATTATTCACCACTGCTTCTGCTTCTTTCACGAGGGTTAGCACGTGGGCGTCCGGCAGGTACTTCTTTCCGAGGGCTATCTGGAGGGTCCGTTTCGTTACTCCTATCAAACGCTCGAAGAACCCACCCTTCCAAGGTGCACGGGGCGTCTGAAACCGCCACTTTATGCCAGTTTTCCTCAGGAACTGCTGGACTTCGTCCTCTTCATAAAGTCCCTGCAGGAGGTGGCTGGCAGCCTTGAAGGTTTGATGGTTATCGGACATGATGAGCTGTGGGGCACCGTGGGTGGCGCTAAACCGTCTAAGTGCCAACACGAATTCTTCTGCTTCCAAAGAAGGACAGAAGTCAAGGTACACGGCTCTGCTGGCCATGCAAGTTACGATAAGTATATACCCTGGCCGTGTTTCCGTGTGTATAGCTGCTGTGTGGTCCACTCCGACCGCCGTGAACGGTTTTGTGAGGGTAATCCTTTCCTTTGGCAGGGGGGGTGGTGGTGGCTGTCTCGATAGAGGCTGGAAGGCCAGCTTGCATTCAGGGCATTGCCGCACGGTTCGCTTCGCAATGGAACGTAGACCCGCCACCCAACATTTCTGTCGAAAGATACCTATTAGAGTATTCACCCCACAATGCAAATGTAACTGATGTAAATAATTTAGATACATCCTAACCAAATGCCCTTTGGCTGGCAAGAGAATTAAATGATCAGTTTCTCCTACATGGGACACTCGTCCCCTGGTGCAGATGAGATTATCTACCAAAACTAAATTCAATTGTCTAGCAAAATTAGCAACTTCACGAGGGGGTCTGACTCCGCCCTCTAAGTAGGCATAAACAGTAGGCAAATAATGTTTTTGCTCTAATTTTACTACAATACTGAACGGATGCCGTTCTATCTTAGCAAACTTTAAAACTAGTCTGGCTACTCGTAACAAGAATTGGAACCCTACTTCCCTCTTCAGGACGTCCCAAATCTCGCCTGGGGGGGTAGGACACATCTCCTCCCTTAGCTCCTGCACCGCCGCTACTACGTGAGTTTGATGTAGTAAATCTTCCTCCTCGCAAGGAACAGGCCTTCCCGTGGTCCTGAGAAATTCTGGACCGTTCCTCCACAGGGGGTTAGCTTGCAATTGTTGAGCCGTTGCGCCTCGGGATAGGATATCGGCAGGGTTCTGCTGACTAGGGACATGGTTCAGACTGAAACTACAAACCTGCTGAATAAAATTAATTTCCGCCACTCTGTTAGAAACAAACACATTTTTATTAGACCTGGCATCGGGCGATGCTACCCATGCCAACGTTACCTTACTGTCGGTCCACATTACTATTTCCCGTGGCTCGATCAGATCCTTGAGCGTTCTTGCTAGTCTGCTGCCTAACAACAAGGCCAGCAACTCTAGCTTAGGGATCGTCAGCTTGCTCATCCCTTTCGGAGTGATCCGGGTTTTACTCGTTACCAGACTTACCCGATTGCATTCGTCCCTAGTATATGCTACTGCTCCATATGCCTTACTGCTGGCATCAGTGAACACATGAAGTTGTAAGCCTTTTTTTCCTATTGATCTTTGAAAGGTGATGTCGCTCACCGCTTTCAAATCATTCAACAATTCACTTGCCTCTTTAGCCCTCTCTTTACTTAAAACATCATCCCAACCTACATTATCCTCCCATAGTTGTTGAAGGAAAAGCTTTCCCCTTACAAATAATGGGCTTATCAAACCTATCGGATCATATATGGAGACTAATAGGGAAAGTACCCTACGCTTCGTGGGCACCCATCTCTCCCCCAACTCACAGATCCTTTTGCTTTCTTTCACACACAATCTGTCCACGTCCCGGGCCCATCGCAGCCCGAGCACGTTCACACTCACAGGCTCATTCCACTGTCTCTCGCTATCGAAGGCCAAGTGATTGCTGGCCCACCCTTCTAAGGGCATACCCGCCCTTTTTAAGATGTTATGAACAGACTCATGCTCTTGCCTCATATGTTCTATATCTTCAAACGTGGCCAGATAATTATCAACATAAAAAGATTTTACTAAATCTGGGCGCCCTTCCTCTTTAAAATGACAGTTTAATATTTGCTGTAGCAAAAATGGACTAGCTGTGATGCCGAACACCACGACTCTAAAGGCGAAGGTAAGCGCTCGACCAGCTGCCTTGCGCCACAGAAATCGTGTGTATTTGGCATCACGAGGATCTAACAAAACACGATGGAATGCTTTACTTATGTCGGCTAACATGGCATATCGATTCAACCTAAACCTTATAATTAAACTATATGCTACTTCTACCAAATTGGGCCCAGGTAAAAGACATTCATTCAAGGACTTGCAACCTTGTGACTTGGCAGAGGCATTGAACACGATTCTAAGGGGGGTGGTACGGCTGTCTTTCTTAACCCCAAAGTGTGGCATGTAATAACCTTCTACTACGGGATTTTTCACTTCTGATATAAAACCTGCTTCGAGATACTTATCTATCACTCCCTGATATTGTTCAAGATATTCCCTATCCTTTCTGAATTTTGTCTGCAACGACTCCAACTGCGCCATAGCGTTACGATAATTTGTTTCTGGCCTAGCATCCGATCCGAATGGTAGGCTAACCTGATATCCCTCAGGTTTTCTTACAACGCTTTGCGATACCTTTCGCACGGCCTCGGCCTCGCGAACAGTGTATTGCTCAGATGGGGCGATACCAACACGGTCTAATCGCCACCACTCATCTACATCATACAGATATGGCTCGTCCGTGATTCTGCACACTCTCAACGTTCTTACTTGTTCGACCTTTTCCCCTTGGAACAGCCATTGTGGCACCTTCCCGTACGGGGACATACCATTATGCGTTAAGAAAAGATTTATCCCATCTACTTTTTCTACACCTATGACAAAATAGCTAAAATAATCAGCCCCAACTAATATGTGAACGTTCTTCATGGTATCTGATTGGCTTGCTGGATCGGCTAACGTGACTCCCTTGGTCAACAGATGCTGTCTGACTTTGACATAACCCACGTTATGTATCGGGACGTCCACGTGTTCGTGTGCCACCAATTTCATACGCACGATTCTTTTCCCCATTTCAACCCTGCAACTTACTACATCGTATTGGCCGCTTATTTCCTCGGAACCAAACGGAGCTATATTCAAGGATACTCTTCCTACCACCGGTAGGCCTAATTGACGGGCAATTTTTGCAGAGATGAAGCTCCTCTGGCTTCCTGAGTCGAGAAATAGGCGGACTCGCTTGCTACCTTGCCTTTGTTGAATACCTGCCATGGCTGTTGGCAAGATAGTGCATGGGAGGTCCACATCAGACCTCTGCGCGATCTTTGCGCTCGTGCACGGCTTAGATTCTACTTTAACCTTAGACGGACGGGGGGCATTTTGGTTCTGTGCAGGCGTCGCATTTACTACGGGGCGGGACGTTGTTGATTGACTATTACTATGACTAGGGATTGATTGCGGTCTACCCGCGTCGCAAATCGCAGTGTGGTGCTTAGCATTACAGTTTCTACAGGAATTTGATACGGGACATTTATCGCTACGATGGCCTGATTTCGTGCAATTGAAACAAAGACCCCTTTTTAGTAAAATGCGACGTCTAGCAGCTACGTCTGTCACTTGGCGACATCCGTGAGGCGGGTGCCGTTCGCTACAAAACGGGCAGGAATTATGGTGGATGGGATGGGTTTTCGGTCTTACACTACTGTCTGGTCTTTTGTCACTCTCAAGACTGTCGCCTCTCTGCAATGCATCGTCTTCTAACATTCTTACTATGAAATCTATTGCCTCAAAAAACTCGTCCAACGTATAGTCGCATTTCCTCAAATGCTCTACCACCTTGCGGTATAGTTTTCCCTCTGACAATTTTTGATTAATGAGGCTCATGACCATGCCCTGGCCTAAGTCAGTGGTACTAAGTCTTTTGATTTGCTCAATAATGATAGTTAACTCAAAACGGAACCTTTTCAATTCTACTGGGTTTAGTGACGGCACAAAGATGTTTGCTAACTTGCGGTGCAGAATCACGAGCGTTTGGTGCACGTTGCCATACTGCTTATCTAATAAATCTAATGCTACTCTATAGTTCGCGGCGGTTACACTCAGAGATTTGATAATCCGGAGCGGCTCTTTGCCCAACGTCCCCAATAAATACGTGAATTTAGACACTTCGTCTAAATCCGCTCTTCGATCCACGTGGATCGTGAATAATTCACGGTACGATGCGTACTCTTGCACTTCCCCTTCAAACGTGGGGAGAGGCAGCGGCTTCAACCTGGGGAGGGCAACATTCCCCGTTGAAGGGCCTTTCACTTTATCTATTCTATTGTACAATAGAGTTGAAGCACGTGTCGCTTCACCTAACATATGCCTAATTCGGGCTTCGAAACTAGTTTCTAGCTTAACGCGCTGGCTCTTGTATAGCTCTTTAAGCTGTCGGACCTCTGCCTGCAACTCCGTTACCAAATTCTGGTAAACGGACTCGGAGTAAGTCTCTATCAGCGCCCTTTGCGTTTCGCTTAGCAAATCCTCCAGTAGGCCCATCGACGCCTCGATATGCACGATCGTGGATACAGCCATCTTAAATACTTTACTTTACGTTTGGGGGGGTTGGACAAGGCAAGGAAAAAAGGATAATTTAACGTTAAGAAGGGACTCAAAGAACTGACCCACGTGGGCGATCGCACATCGGGACGTAGAGGACCTTAATTGTTAGTCTCTCTCTCTCAAAAGCTCATATTTTAAATTAGTCCTGTCCGGCTCTGGGAAGCGCTTGCGATCCGGTTCGAAGGACCAAATGTCGTGATTTTCACCAGTTTATTAAATCTGCCCGATGTACTGGGCGGATCGCAAGGCCTTAAGGGCAAAATTTCCCAAAACTTTCCAGGATTTAATTAAAATACGGCGATAAAATTTACAATTTTATTACAAAAATAAACTCTGATAAAGACAAACATTCTTAAGCATTCACAAGACTTACTGAAAAAACAAGACTGACCCTAGGTAATATAGCATGTGCTCTTCAAGCACAAAGTCCACACCGGACTCATTAACAAACTGAAAATAGTGCCAATTCGAATTCAATTCACAACGAATCACACACCAAATATCCCTATTCTTATTTAACTCAGGATTCAGATCCCCAATCACAAGGATCTCTACACTAAACTGCGATATAAAAACTAAACATCTTGCACTCAAACTTCTACTACAACCAACCTGGTAGACAAGGTAGAGAGGAGAGATAACAATTAGAGGAGACTTACTTCGGTTGGGGACGTTGGATCAAAGAGGACAAGCTATCCTTGCAACCCCCGACGTCACCTTTTTGGCGCAATTTGTCCTGAACCTAAATTTCTACATTGGATTTTTTTATCATGTTACAACAGAGTGACTTTATTTTTCCTAATCTTAAATTACCAGCAATTGATTTTATTAGTCTCAGCGCCTTCCTACCAGGTGGTTTCCCTTTTTGGCTCTAAACGTTCACGTCTGGAACTACATTCATTCGCCCGCGAGTTTCTCCTCTCCCTCCAATTTGACGTAGTCGTAGGCGGAGTCAAATGGCGGGAATTTCGATTGATCGGGTCGAAATTCCCGACAATGACAATGATAATTATGTTGGAACAATAATTGCTTGAATAATGATGGAGCTCTGGGGAAAAAAAAATCTAGTCACGGAGCAGGTGGTGTGAAGGAAATACAGGACTTCCAGACAACAAAGATATAACATAATAAAACACGTTATCATAACATTACTGGGTATCATACCTAAGTTATTTAGTGATGAAGATTTGGCACGGCCACACTATCAAAGATTAGTGAATACAATTCATTGTACTGGAAGCTTCCGTATTCCAGGTTTCCCACATTTTGGATTTTATTCTCGCTGCACTTGCAAGCACATTTTGAATTAGGGGATTTTCACTAGATCGTAGGCGGGAGGTGAGACTTAACTATAGAGCGACGAATAATGGTTTTTGGGTTATCCAGTCTATTTTCAACAAAGATCGCTGAAGCTGAATGGTGCCTCGGGGTATTGGTGAGGCGTCTTAGGATATCATTGTGAATGACTGTGATACGTCTCATCGATTCTCGCGTATAGTTTGCCCATAGCGAGCAGCCGTACACGTTATAGCAGTAGGTTTGAAATAGGAGTTTTTTGATATCTTGGCGGCAGAAGGCAAATCTTCTCGTTACCATGTTCCCTAGACAACACAATTTACGTCACCTATTTCTCTCTCTCTCTCTCTCTCTCTCTCTCTCTCTCTCTCTCTCTCTCTCTCTCTCTCTCTCTCTCAATTATCCGTCCATCCTTTATAAAAAT
This sequence comes from Palaemon carinicauda, assembly GCF_036898095.1. Taxonomy (NCBI): domain Eukaryota; kingdom Metazoa; phylum Arthropoda; class Malacostraca; order Decapoda; family Palaemonidae; genus Palaemon; species Palaemon carinicauda. The sequence continues at coordinate 195,704 of NW_027169998.1, read as the reverse complement.
CGCGTATATGACATATGGTTCTATTTCTCTGGCATTTAGTTAAAAACCTTATTTTGATATGAAAAAGAAAATATATCTATAAGGTATAAGAGCGTCGATATGTAAACTATTGTATATACAAGGTTTCTCATCTAAGGTATTCATAAAAGAGAGAGAGAGAGAGAGAGAGAGAGAGAGAGAGAGAGAGAGAGAGAGAGAGAGAGAGAGAGAGAGGTCGTTACTCATGTCTCGTGGCCTGTCGGGGAACTTATTACTTCTTCACTCCGACACCCGAAGGCCGAAGGGGGCGGAAATCAGCTGTCTCTCTCTCTGTCCTTATTTCGTATTAATTATAATTCACTATCTTATTATTACCTCCCTGAAATATATCATTTATCTTCGAGAATTCTATTATTTCTTGACATAACTGTTGATATTTCATTGTTTATTTCCGATTAAAGTTATTCAACTTCTCTTTGAGTGCTTCTTTTCAATTCCCATGGGCCGTTGAAATTCGAGATCTTTAGATAAGTGACTTTAAGAACATTACCAAAGTACTTTTAAGTACTTTAAGTCTTATGTGATGTACTCTCCTGTACTGTACATTCTTGTGGTATTACTTTATAATGTGAAATGTTGCTTCGCCATGAATTACTTTCACAACATTTATAGGATATTATTGTTGTTTTTGTTGTTGTTGTTGTTGTTGTTGTTAGCCTCTGTACCATGGTTTTCCACTGTCTTGGGATAGTGTTCTCTTGTTCATAAAATATTTTATTCGAATTGTTCACTTCTGTAATTTATCTATTTCCTTATTTCTTTTCCTCATTGGGCTGTTTTCTCCCTTGGAGGTCTTATTGGGCTTATAGCAACCTTCTTTTCCAACTAGATTTGGAGATTAGCTAATAATATTAATACAGATATTCTTTCATGTCTAAAACAGGCTCTCTCTCTCTCTCTCTCTCTCTCTCTCTCTCTCTCTCTCTCTCTCTCTCTCTCATTAGTATTATTATTATTATTTCTGGGTACAAATATTAATGATTGAAGGCGCAGATAGACAGACTTGACCACTAAGTATATATATAGGCTTATACACACATTATTATTATTATTATTATTATTATTATTATTATTATTGTTATTATACTATTATTTTTATTATTATTTCGGGCTACACATACGTTAAAGAGCCAGGGCGTAGAGAGATAAACTTCACACACATGTAGGTATGTAAATACAGTATATACATATATACATACACATATATACATACTTAGGTCTATATATATATATATATATATATATATATATATATATATATATATATATGTGTGTGTGTGTGTGTGTGTGTGTGTGTGTGATAAATCTACTTTTCTATGCCAGTGTTTCTTTCCATTGTCTAATTTCAGTCATTAACATTGTTGTTTTATTGGCCTCTTGTTTATTTACGTTTATTAGGTATTATTTCAACAATACTTATTAGGGGAAGAGGTATGGGATATATATATATATATATATATATATATATATATATATATATATATATATATATATATAATGTTATAGATGAATAAATAAACCTTCAAAAGATAAGAAGTATATTAAAAGATGATAAGTATAATGCCTTTATCCATACAGCAGTATCTACTTTATCCATTAATACATAGAATGATATAAAATATATGCAAAAAAATACATACATGGGAAGGAATAAATAGAATAGGGAATGAATATAAGTAGGCTACTTAATAAGAACCCAACCTTTAACCGCGACCCCCCAAAGGCTTAAAAGCAAAACTAGGTTAGTTTGCTGTGAGTGATCAAGCAAAAAATCTCTCTCTCTCTCTCTCTCTCTCTCTCTCTCTCTCTCTCTCTCTCTCTCTCTCTCTCTCTCTCTATATATATATATATATATATATGCGTAAGAATATTTGATCACCGACAATCAGCTGATCGACTCGAAAACACTCCCTTTCCCTTAAACCATTCGGCTTCAACCACCACACACACACACACATATGTACACATGTATACCCGTACACACGCACACACGGCTGAGCTGAGTCATGGCTTAGCCACCCAACCTTTCCCATGTCCTCCTGCTTTTTGTTTGTTTTATTTATTTATAGGTATTATTATTATTATTATTATTATTATTATTATTATTATTATTTCGCGCTTCACATACGTTAAAGAACTACGGCTTAGAAAGTAGGTTGGCCAGGGCACCAGCCACCCGTTGAGATACTACCGCTAATGAGTTATGGGGTCTTTTGACTGGCCAGACAGTATTACATTGGATCCTTCTCTCTGGTTACGGTTCATTTTCCCCTTGCCTACACATACACTGAATAGTCTGGCATATTCTTTACAGATTCTTTTCTGTCTTCACACACCTGACAACACAGATTACCAAACAATTCTTCTTCACTCAAGGGGTTAACTACTGCACTGTAATTGTTCAGTGGCTACTTTCCTCTTGGTAAGGGTAGAAGAGACTTATTAGATATGGTAAGCAGCTCTTCTAGGAGAAGGACACTCCAAAATCAAACCATTGTTCTCTAGTCTTGGGTAATGCCATAGCCTCTGTACCATGGTCTTCCATTATCTTGGGTTAGAGTTTTCTTGCTTGAGGGTACACTCGGGCACACTCTCCTATCTTATTTCTCTTCCTCTTGTTTTGTTAAAGTTTTTATAGTTTATAGAGGAGATATTTATTTTGATGTTATTCTTAATATTTTATTTTTTCCTTCTGTCCTTTCCTCACTGGGCTATTTTCACCTGTTGGAACCCCTGGGCTTATAGCATTCTGCTTTTCCAACTAGGGTTGTAGCTTAGCAAATAATAATGATAATGATAATAATCCACACATGTAGGTATGAAAATATATACATACACACATTTATACGTAGTTAGGTCTATATATATATATATATATATATATATATATATATATATATATATATATATATATATATATATATATATATAATAAATCTACTTTTCTATGACTGTTTCCTTCCATTGTCTAATTTCAGTCATTAACATTGTTGTTTTATTGGCCTCTTGTTTATTTATTAGGGGAAGAGGTATGGGATATATATATATATATATATATATATATATATATATATATATATATATCAAACAACTTATATAGCCGCTATTAGTCCACTGGAGGACAAATGTCTAAGACATGTCCTTATTCATGTCTGGGGTTTAGCAAGTTTTTTTGTCACTGGCCAACTGCGGTTCAGTGATGGTGGGAGATTTTTGTCTGATCACTCACAGCAAACCATCCTAGTATGGGTAGCTTTGACTCTTATAGCATAGCTATCATAGCTCTATAGTTTATATAGGAAATATTTATTTTAATGTTATGGCTATTCTTAAGATATTTTATTTTTCATTGTTTCTTCTTCACTGAGCTATTTTCCCTGTTGGGGCCCCTGGGCTTATAGCATCCTACTTTTCCAACTAGAGTTGTAGCTTAGAAAGTAATAATAATAATAATAATAATAATACGCAAACCTTTTCACCTTGTTAGGATATCCGCACACACACATATGTATATATATACATACACACATATATATATATATATATATATATATATATATAAATATATATATATATATATATATATATATATATATATATATATATATATATATATATATATATATATACAAATATAACATCATTCGTGTGTATCTACGCTCATGTACATATGTTCTTCCCTGGACTATTTTTCCTTACAATGAGAGCTTCAGAAAATAAATAATAATAAAAATAATTTATTAATAAGTAAAATTACTGTAATTTGGAAACATAATCAAGCCAGGTGTTAAGATAACATCAGATGATATAAATAAATTTTTTAAAAAATCGCTAGAAATATTTTTCTCGGTAAAGATTCTTCAACAAAATACCTATTGTCTAAACTTTAAATTTCTTTCATATAAAATATATTTTTTAGAGAATAGTACTACAAAATAGATTTGTATATTAGAGAAATATGTATTAGATGAAATTAATGTTTGATTTGGCTGTAAAATAAGAAATTATGAAAGGGTTTTAGTCATCAGATTTGGTAACACAAGTGGTAAAGCATTTTCCAAGGGTGATGGTGACGTGTCAAAAATAGAATTTGTCTTATAAAACATTAATAAACCATTATAAAGGCAATGTAAAGCCTTAAAATTTAATATGATTAATCATTTAAGGATATTCCAATCTAGAGACAACTGTATCTAGATGAAAACATTAAAAAATCGAGTTTCATTGTTAGCAGACGAATTTATTTTGGGAAACAAAACTAAATTATTAAAATGAAATATTACTAATTGTCTAATTGTATTTTGTGAACTTGATTTTTAATTCTTTAGACATTGGTCGTCTATTCTAATAAATGATTTATCGATATATATTACTCATAATAGGCTTGTAATCTCAAAAAATTCATGGACACAGTGATAGTATGGACATCTGCTGACAGTAAAAGTAACTAAAATATAGCAAAAAAAAAATAATACGAGTTGCAACTTTGTATATCAAAGAGACTATTTTGCGTAAGACATACACTATTTAATGATTGCAATGTAAGACGAATATATTAATAAATAATATTACTTTTCTTTGGAGTAATAATGTATGCAATTACTAAGAGGAAAACTATTTAAAAATTGAATTTGAAAAACTATTAGTAACTTTTTTATCTGAGAGTATTCATTAAAATACCCATAGTCTAAGCGTTAAATTCCTTCTATATAAAATATATTTTATGTATAATAATACAAAATATATTTATTTCAGATAATAAAATTTCCTTAGCTACGATTGAAGATCCATTTGATTGTAAAATTAGAAACCTTAAACGTGCTTTGCTAATCATATTTGGTAAAATAGATAGCAGATGGAATTCCGAAACAGAGTCAGCAACTTGTGTTACCAGAAGAAATGAGCAAAATACCTTCAAGATTTCTAATTTTACAATCAAATAGGGCTTTAATGGTATCTAAAAGAGTTTATAATCTTGTATAGATATATTTTGTATTAGTTCTGTACATAAAATATATTTTATATACAAAAATTTTAAAACTTGAACAATAGCTCTTTTGATGAAAAATATGGGCAAGGTTAAAGTTGCTAGAAGTGGCTAGTAAATTTTCTATTTTAATTTTCTTTTCAGTATTTGTCTTCACAATTGGATATATTATAACTCCAAATAAAAGTAATTTTATTTTTTAATATATTCGCCTTATATTGCAATGATACGATAGTGCAAGTCTTGCACAAAATACCTTCTTTGGATATATAAAGTTGCCATATAGTATCTAATATATGTCTATATAGTTATATAAATAGTTACTTCTACTGCCAATAGGTGCCCATACCATCGCTGTGTCCATGAATTTCTTGAAATTACCAGCCTAAATTGAATTATAAATATATTTAAATCATTTAATAGAATACAAGAACAGTAGTATCAAAATTAAAGCTGAAATTTACATGATAGAATAGGTAAATTTATATGATATTGTTTTATTAATTTAGTTTAGTTTCCCTAAATTAATTTGTCTGCTAACAACAAATCTCAAATTTTACGGTTTTCATCTATAATTAGCTATCTCTAGGATGGAATATTCTTTAATCATCATCTATATTAAATCTTAAGACTTAGCATTGCCTTTTGAATGGTATATTAATGTTTTATAAGCCATAACACCAAAGTTTTTTTTTTTGCCACGTCACCAATAGCATTCTGAAAATGTTTTTTCCACTTGTTTTACCAAACAAGATGACTAGAAACCCTTCATGAGTTTTAAATCTATAGTCAAATAAAACATATATGGGATATAATACAATCCATTTCTTGTATATAATTGTATTTTGTTGTACTTGTTTACAAAAGAATATATTTTTATATGAAAGAATTTTAAAGCTTAGACAATAGTTTTTTTATGAATGGTTCCTTACAAGAGAAAAGCAGCAAGCAGTTTTAACTTATTTATATTATCAATGTTTATTTTAACGACTGAATAAAATCCTGACTATAAGTTAAAGTAATTTTATTTTTTTCAACATGTTCGTCCTATATTACTGTGTCCACGAAATATTATTATTATTATTATTATTATTATTATTATTATTATTATTATTATTATTATTATTATTATAAGAAACACTAAGGGAGAATTAATGAAAAAAAGACTATAAAATATCTTGAGATTAGACTGTAAAGAGTTACTCAAGTTAAATTTATAAAACATTATAAAGAATAAACTCTAAAATACGTCCCAAGATTCCTAGAGGAGCCGTTGTAAAGATGAACCTGAAAGGTGTGACAGTTTGAGCCAGGAACATGGCCACCGCTCAGGAGCTCACTGGAACTGTCAGTCAGTCTGAAAACAGTGAAATATGGAAGGTTTTAATTCCACTTTCTTACGCCACTTGTCCTGCCCAAAAATTCCGTAATGTAAGTGATTTCCTAATCTTTTTGGATGGTATACATACATACCATCCATACTGTCAATTAAATGTTGTATACATAATGTATGAAATTGTGACATGACCCGTTCCTTCTATATCGTATCTACTTAAATTTGCATGAATGCCTTGTCAAAGGTGTCTATCACGTTCGTGCTTTAGTCATGTCAAATTAAACCAGCCATTTTTAATTAGTAATGTGAATTATCCAGTGGGAAGTAAGCTTATATGGCCATGGGTAGCCATTTCCGTAATTTTGTCTATAAGAAACAGTAGTTTTTTTCCTAGGTTACATTGCCATGTAATTCACTACAAAAATACCATTTCAGTAAAGCCCATTTCTATGGACCGTACATTGTCACTCGTAATAGAAACTTTCTATTAAATTTATTATAAATTTTATTTTTAGTATATCGGTTTTAAACTACTATCTGTCGGAAATTTTTAATAGGTCTTTGGAGCTTCCTGTAGCTGGGATGCAGAAAACTAGATTTTGATAAGTTATAGTTTATATGACGAATTTGTTTTAATATTAAATCTCAAGATGTTTTATTTTCATTATTCTTTATTTCCCATATAGTTTTTTTTTTTTTTTTGCTCACTAGGCTATTTCTACTTTTAATATTGATTGGTAGACTTGCAATTTTAATTAGGGTATATACGCCAACCCCCTCTATTAAAAAAGATTAAATTATTTTTATTAATATCATAATTTTGATTATAATTAATTGCTAAGCTATAACCCTAGTGGGAAAAGCAGGATGCTATAAACCCAGGGGCTCCAATAAGGAAAATACCCCAGTGAGGAAAGGAAATAAGGGAAAAATAGAATATTTCAAGGTATTTATAAAGTATGTTACTGCTAGCTTAGTGGATATGTTAAGGGAATAAGGAAAAATAGATTATTTTAAGGTATTTATAAAGTATGTTACTGTTAGCTTAGTGGATATGTCCAAACCTACTGTAGGGTACTCCCTACCTAACCCTACTTCATTTGCTGTGTGTCCTTTACCATAAGGGATTGCTGAAAATGGTAAATATTAAAAATTATATAAAGACATGAATTAGTAGCAAGGGTAGAATATAGACTGTGTGGGGGCAGAAACTGAAGACCTTTCTCATTTCATTCTTTACTGTCCAGACCTTAGCGACGAGAGAAGGAAAATAATGAAACTACAGGGTGGTTGTGGCCGGTGTGGTAACATCCCTGACTGGTGAACTGGAAAGGCAAAGCTGAACTGACACTTTAATTTCTAGCCAAATTCATGAACCATATATTTTTCCTACTCTTGTGTTTTATGCATTTCTGATGTTGATTATTGGGGCAAACCACCCATTCATGAGTTTTTGTTTTTGGACCCCCCTTGTACAAAGACAATTATAGGGGACACCAGTCAGAAACCGGGTTTTTTTTTGGGGGGGGTGAGGAAAGGCCAAAAATGAGTGATTTGCAATAATAATAATGGTCAGAAATACAAAATAAACACAAGATAACCAGTTGGAAAAATATATGGTTCATGTAAGTGGATATAAATTAAAGTGTCACAATTTTCTATGATTCACTTAACGCCCTTCTAATGGTTTTTGGTCGGCCGTGGCGCACTTTGCTTGCAAATAAGCGTAATCTCACTGCACTTATGTTCTGGCAAGCGGCACACGGCTGTGCTGTGTACTCCACCCTTGGGGTCACTTTCGGTTATTTTTTTTTTTACTTTCACATGAGCAACAAAAGCTATACACTGAACGGAGAGCATTTTCATCTTAATCAATTGCTGATATAGATTAAACTACACTAAATTTCGAAATAGATTGTACTTTCCTCTTGGAGATGTCTTTCCATGATGGTAGTACAGTATAGTTGAAACTGAAAGTTAGGGTGGAAAAAATTGGCTGTTGTATAACAACATCCAAGAACTTGTGCATAAATATTTGGAAGCTAGTAATTGGTTAAAATTGGTTAAAAAAAAAAAAAAAAAAACAGGTAGTAATTACATTATTGTAAATACACAGAAAACACCCCAAACTGCTTGGAACCAATGCATGCGCAGTAACTCGCCATCAGTCTCTCAAATGTAAACAATGGCCTTGGAATGAAAACTATACTTCACATTTTAATCGATCAATGCACAAGTCATCATGGCCCAGACCCCATTAAACATAGAGAAAAGGCCAAGCTAGCCAACACTCGTCCATTATTATTATTATTATTATTATTATTATTAAATGCTAAGCTACAACCCTAGTTGGAAAAGCAGGATGCTATAAGCCCGGGGGCCCCAACAGGGAAAATAGCCCAGTGAGGAAAGGAAACAAGGAAAAATAAAATATCTTAAGAACAGTAACAACATTGAAATAAATATTTTCCATATAAACTATAAAAAGCTTAACAAAACAAGAAAAAGAGAAGTTAGACAGAATAGTGTGCCCGAGTGTACCCTCAAGCAAGGGAACTCTAACCCAAGACAGTGGAAGACCATGGTACAGAGGCTATGGCACTACCCAAGACTAGAGAACAATGGTTTGATTTTGGAGTGTCCTTCTCCTAGAAGAGCTGCCTACCAGAGCTAAAGAGTCTCTTCTACCCTTACCGAGAGGAAAACAGCCACTGAACAATTACAGTGCTGCAAATAACCCCTTGAGCTAAGAAGAATTGTTTGGTAATCTCAATGTTGTCAGGTGTATGAGACAGAGGAGAATATGTAAAGAATAGGCCAGACTATTCGGTGTCTGTGTAGGCAAAGGGAAAGAACCGTAACCAGAAAGAAGGATCTAATGTAGTACTGTCTGGCCAGTCAAAGGACCCCATAACTCTCTAGCGGTAGTATCTCAACGGACGGCTGGTGCCCTGGCCAACCTACTACCACTTACAGTGAATTCCAGTTTCCTTAGTAATTAAAGTATCATATATTAACTCGGAAAACAATGAAAAGGGTATTTTTAAATATAAAACTTACCCGCTGGTTATATAATAGCCTAAGTCCCCGACGCCTCGGCAGAAAATTCAAAGTCTCTTGCGCAGCTTAGCGCATATAAGCCAGGTGTACCCCAGCGCCCTCGCGGTACAACAGGTAGAACTATGCTTAACCAATTCAGATTTTCTCTGCCGCCATAGCTGGCTGAACTATTGGAAATTCTCTCTTGTTTTCTTACTCTGTTTGGACGTTATTTGGTGATGTATTAACGTTTTTGAGTTTTGGCTTTCGCATATTTGTTTTGTTGATCACGTATTTTAACTTAAAAGGTAGGGTTGGAAGGTTTTTCAACCTAATTTAAACCTCACGAAATCATAGGGGCGAAATGTATACCTTTCGTCCATGGATGACGTCACAGCCTCTTCCGTAGGCTAAAAGTCTGTCTTGCTTTTTAAGAATATAAGTGATTTTGCTTTTGGTGTTTTAAGTTATAAATTAATTTTAAATATTAAACTTAGCCGGTGAATATATAATAGCTGACGTCTCCGACGGCTCGACAGATTCCAAAAACTCGCGAGCGATCGCCGTGAAGGTTGCGGGTGTGACCACCAGCGCCGACTATCGGCCAGATACCGCATATACTTGTCAATTTCTCCAGGTCTTCTCTGTCGGTCTTGTCGACAAGTGGGTTCCGCTCGCTTTATGACCTCGAGTTTTCGACCGAATTGGTGAAGTACTTGGTTTTGGTTTTATTGCTTTCGCCGTGTTGGATTATTCAATACTATCTTCAAAAGAAATGCTCTTGAAAGGAGAGGAAAAGAGTTTTGCCCTTGCTTTTTTTTTTTTAATCTCTGGTTTTTCCATAGAGAAAAGATGGCCGACCCTTCCCTCAGTGTACGGAAGTGTGTTAAAGGCTTTTAGTAATTATTTTATCACTTTATAAATTATTGTTGATATTTATAGATTTACCTCTATATATTTTATATTTTATATCTCACCCGCCTTTATTAGGCCTCTTCGATTAGCTTTCCATTTATACTAAACATCAAGATAAATTTTATGTTTTTGTTTATATGCGGCCTTTACCTATTCTTTGTAGGCGGTCCTAACTTGGAAAACGAAGTTAAACAACGTTGAGCCCATTCAACTTTTATTTTTGTTTAGTTTAAAACAGTTGCTCTGTAAGAGTGATGAGATGAATATTTTTTAGAAAATATTTTAAGAAATATATTCTTTGAATAGTCTTCGTGCTGTTTTTTCAAAGATGAACTAACGTTTGGTTTATTTATGCTACGCAGTTTGCGCTCTATCGTTACGATAGAGAAAAAGAGAATCACGGTTTCACTTTGCAGAAAGAGTAAATCGATTTTGACGTTTTGTTCATTCTTCTTTCAAACTGAAGTGTTTTAGATACTAATTTAAAGGAACTTGTTAATTTTCAATTTCTTAGTCCTCTCAGTTTTTTCCTTTAGTCAAATAACCTGTTATTGACAAAGGGTGAGTGGGCCATTCTCTTGTGAGTGACAAGAGAGAGAGAGAGAGAAAGAGAAACGATCCGATCTTTATTCTCGTCCCAAGTCTCTGTACAAGGAGTTTGGGAGCGAGTAACGTTGTTCTCGATCCAGTTTTTTACTCTCGTCCCAAGTCTCTGTACGGGGAGAGAGGATAAAACGTTTTAGTTTTTATTCTCGTCCCAAGGCACTATACGGTGAGAGATTGAAAACGTAGTCCTTAGTGAACTAGTGTTTAGTCTCCTCCCCAGTCACTGATCTTTTTAACTTTATATATTTCCGTTTTATTCGATATATATGTATATGTTTATTGATTTTTGCATGTGTGTTTCATTTTGTACTAATGTGCTTACATTATACGACTCATTTCGCAATTCTAACCTTTTGATGTAAGGGAGAATTGTGTGCTTCAGGTAGAAATCAGTTTTATTCATGTCTAATGTGAAATTATTAAAAAATGCGATATCAGTGAAGTAAGTGCAAAAAACATGTTCTGTGTTGCGGAGGGTTCGTTTGTTCGTGCTTGTCACTTGCCTAGTCCGAGACCTTTTTCAGGCTCCCCTGCACCAGGGAGAAGGAATGTCGTAGGACCTAAGGGAGTGAGGAGTGTAAACCAACGAACAGACGTTCCCTCAAAGGTATCAGACGTTGCTCAGCAAGCACGTCCTTGCCATAAGACAGGAGAGACGAAGTTTCTCCTCGTCTTCCGATGATTCGTCTCTTTAAAAGCCTGGGCGTAAAGTTTCGAGACGGTTGAAACGTTTATTAGTTCCTTCAGAACAAGTTCAACGTCCTAGCTGTAGTCATAATAAGAGTCCCGTTCATAGCGATGACGTTCATGTACAGACGTTTCTGCCACAGACTCGACGTGACGTTGAGCGGTAGACACCGTAGACACAACGTGACATCGAGTGTCAGTCACCGTAGTCTCGATATAGCATCGATCAGCAGTCACTGCTGTTTACTACGTGACGTTTGAACGTCAGCCACCGCAGTTACAGGTTGATCCGAAGTTAAGTGTTTTGCAAGATATGCTGTTAAAGCTTTCTTCTTCAATAGAAGCTTTCGATCCTGTTCCTGTGCGAAAGGATCCTTTGCTTTTTGTACGTCACGGTTCTGGGATACGTGATTCGGGTCTTCAACCTTCTAGACGAGCTTTGTTACGCCACGCTGACGTTATCCCTAGTGACAGCTTTGCTGTTAAACGAGATGCGGAGCATAAATCTCGATGTAACTTTGATCGCTTTGAACGTCAGTCACCGCAGTCACAGCGTGACGTTGAGCTGCAGACACCGCAGACACGACGTGACGTTGAGCGGTAGACACCGTAGACATGACGTGACGTCGAGGGTCAGTCATCGTAGTCACGATATAGCATCGAACAGCAGTCACCGCTGTTACTACGGGACGTTTGAACGTCAGTTACTTCTGTCACGACGTGTAGTAGAATAACATTCTCTGCAGTCACAACGTGACATCGACCCTCCAACTTTAACTTCTGTTCATATACAAGTTGATGTAGCCTGTCGGGCTTTTCCTTCACGTCATTCTGAATATAAATCTCCTTCTCGCAAGACTTTAGATTTATCAGATGATGTGCCTTCTGAAGAAGTTGATGACCCCCTTTCAACTAATGTACCTATGGGGAGTCATTCAGAAGAGGAGTACAGTAACCTAGGGTGGTCCAACAATCCCTTGTATTTTAATTATGAATTTTTTTAGTGAAATTTTGTCCTACTCGTTTTGTAACGGCTGCTCCGCCGTCTGAGTTTACTCTTGGCATGACTTTCTTCGGCTCCTACTTTTACGAAGTCAGTTCTCTCTTGTTCTTCCAAGAGGGCCATGCTCTTACTGGGAGACTGGTTGGAATCCAGGAGAAGTTTAGGAAAGTCTGCTTTTGCTTTTCCTCCTTCCTAATTAGCTTCTCGCTCGGGCATCTGGTGTGACACAGGAGAAGCTCGAGGAGAAGTTCTCGGCTTGGGAGTACCTGCCTCTGCCCAGGGAGACTTCTTAAGCTTTGTGGACTCTCCTTGTCGTCTAGCCTTGAGACGCTCCAAGATTTTATGGTCGGCTTCAGAGCTAGACCATCTCCTGTTAGGAGTTTTTTCGAGCGTTTGAAGTTTTTATTTGTTGGATTGGTCCCTGGGAGCCTTAAGTAAGAAGGTCTCTCCAGCTGTCAATGTATTGCTGTACAATTATGTCATGCATGAACAAGGCTATCAGGGATGGCTCCAATGATCTGGCAGCCACGTTCACTGCAGGAACAAGGCTATCAGGGATGGCTCCAATGATCTGGCAGCCACGTTCACTGCAGGAGTACTTAAGATGTAAGTGCGCTCAATGTGTTCATTGTCAAGACAAACTTCACGATGAAGACTACCAAATCTGTCTTGGCAGCAGTAAGGGAAGGCGACTGGATGGTCTCTCTCGACCTTCAGGATGCATACTGCAACATCCCGATTCATCCAAACTTTCAACAACATCTGAGGTTTGTGGACGGGAAAGTAATGTACCAATTTCGAGCACTGAACTTCGGCCTCATTCCTGCCCCTCTTGTTTTTACAAGGCCCTTGCAAAATGTAGCAAGCTTTCTACATTTTTTGAGGATTCAGAGCCTCCCTTTATTTTGATGACTGGCTAATCAGGGCGTCGTCATTAAATCTCTGTCTAGAGAGCCTCTAATGGACATTAGACCTAACCAAGGAGCTAGGTCTCATAGTGAACGTAGAGAAGTCGTAACTTACAGTACCCCATCCCAGACTATTCTTTATTTGGGAATGGAGATAGTGTCGGATTTTTCGGGCCTTTTCGTCTCCCACAAGAATGGAACAAGCTCTGTTAAAAGTCCTTCACTTGCAAGAGAAAAACAGTTGCTCTGTAAGAGCTTGAACTAGCCTCGTGGGAACTCTTTCATCGCTGGAGTAGTTTATCTCTCTGGGGAGACTCAACCTTTGCCCTCTCCAATTTCACCTAAACCATTGGAACAAGGAGAAGGGCTTAGAGAGTATCTCTTTCCCAGTCTCCAACTCAGTCTAGACATGTCTGACATGGTGGGACAGCAACATCAGACTTCGAGAAGGTCTTATTCTTGTGATCAAGAACCCAAACCATGTGTTGTATTCAGATGCATCGGATTTGGGTTAGGGAGCTCCTCTGGACAGTCTGGAATGCTCGGGTCTTTGGTCCACGGATCAGAAGGAACTCCATTTAAGGCAAGTAACATCCCTCCTTTGGCGAGATTTGTGCAAGGAAAAATGAATGTCTTGGCGGACTGCCTCAGCAGAAGAGGACAAGTCATCTCCATGGAATGGACGTTGCACAAGACTGTGTGCGAGAAGCTATGGATGACATGGGGTCAACCCACCATAGATCTTTTTGCGACTTCACTGACAAAGAGGCTCTCGACTTACTGCTTTCCAGTTCCAGATCCAGAGGCAGCCCACATAGACGCTTTCCTGCTGGACTGGTCTCACCTGGACGTTTATGCCTTTCCACCTTTCAAGATCCTAAACAAGGTGCTGCAGAAGTTCACCTCTCACGAAGGGACCAGGTTGATGTTGGTTGCTCCACGCTGGCCCGCGAGAGAGTGGTTCACAGAGGTACTTCTATGGCTGGTAGACGTTCCAAGAAGTCTGCCGTTGCGGATGGATCTCTTGCGACAGCCTCACGTAAAGAGATTTCATCAAAGCCTCCCCACGCTTCATCTAACTGCCTTCAGACTATCGAAAGACTCTCTTGAGTTCGAGGGTTTTCGAAGGAGGCAGCTAGAGCGATCGCGAGGGCTAGAAGATCCTCTTCCATCAGGATCTATCAGTCGAAATGGGAGGTATTTAGAGACTGGTGCAAGTCCTCCTCTATTTCCTCTTCCAAGTGCCTCTGTAGCGCAGATTGCGGATTTTCTGCTTTATCTGAGAAACGGTCGCTCCCTCTCTGCATCCACCATTAAAGGCTACAGAAGCATGTTAGCTTCTGTTTTCAGGCATAGGGGTTTGGATCTTTCTAATAACAAAGATCTCCAAGACCTGCTTAAGTCTTTCGAGACTTCCAAGGAGCGTCATATTTCGACTCCTGCTTGGAACTTGGACGTGGTCCTACGGTTCCTTATGTCAAACAGGTTTGAACCATTAAATTCAGCCTCCCTGAAGGATCTTACCCTCAAGACACTTTTTTTTGGTGTGCTTGGCTTTGGCTAAAAGGGTTAGTGAGATACATGCTTTTAGCAAGAACATCGGCTTCTCCACTAATAAAGCAGTATGCGCTCTTTAACTTGGTTTTTTGGCCAAGAATGGACTTCCGTCTCGTCCTTGGCCTAGATCATTTGATATCCCCAGTCTTTCTGAGATTGTGGGGAATGAAGTTGAAAGAGTGCTGTGCCCCGTTAGAGCTCTTAAATTTTATTTATCCAGAGCTAAACCGCTACGAGGTTGTTCAGAGGCTTTATGGTGCTCCGTTAAAAAGCCCTCTTTGCCCATGTCTAAGAATGCGTGGTCTTATCTTATTAGACTTTTGATTCGGGAGGCACACTCATTTAAGTGAGAAGGATCGTAATTTACTTAAAGTCAAGGCTCATGAAGTCAGAGCGATAGCAACTTCAGTAGCGTTTAAGCAAAATAGATCCATTAAAAGTATTATGGACGCGACCTTTTGGAGAGGCAAGTCGGTATTCGCTTCATATTACTTGAAAGATGTCCAGACTCTTTATGAGGACTGCTACACACTGGGACCATTCGTAGCAGCGAGTGCAGTAGTGGGTGAAGGCTCTACCACTACATTCCCTTAATCCCAATATCCTTTTAATCTACTCTTGAAATTTTTAATCTTATTTTGGGTTGTACGGGAGACTAAGAAGTCTTTCGCAATCTTTTTGATTTGGCGGGTGGTCAAAATGTTGTTTCTTGAGAGCGCCCAGATTAAGGGTATTGATGAGGTCCTGTTATAGGGGTGTTCGCCCTGGATATAACAGCTCCTGGGAGTCTTTCAGCATCCTGAGAGGATGGCTGGGCTTCGTGAGGAAAGCAGACTAATGAGGCAAAGTAATCATCAGAGTCAGCTTCCTTACCAGGTGCCTATACTTAAGTTGGTTTTTTATGAAATAATTGTCAAAAAACTCTTGAGCATATACGCCTTTATTGTATTAATACTGGTCTCTACCCACCACCATGGGTGTGAATCAGCTATTATATATTCACTGGCTAAGTTTAATATTTAAAAATTATATTTTGATCATAAAATAAATTTTTGAATATACTTACCCGGTGAATATATAAATTAAAGTCCCTCCCTTCCTCCCCGATAGAGACCCAGCGGACTGAGAAGAACTGGAGAAATTGACAAGTATATGCGGTATCTGGCCGATAGTCGGCGCTGGTGGTCACACCCGCAACCTTCACGGCGATCGCTCGCGAGTTTTTGGAATCTGTCGAGCCGTCGGAGACGTCAGCTATTATATATTCACCGGGTAAGTATATTCAAAAATTTATTTTATAATCAAAATATCATTTTAAAGGATTTATTTTGAGAAAATTTTATCCTTTTAATATTTTTCTTTAGATAATCTTTGATCTGTTTTGCGAAGATTAACTACCGTTTAGTTTATTTTTGTTACGGTAATCAGTATCGTTACGATGTTACATATATTGTAGCGATTTTATGAATAGTACTTTCTTTTACTTCTCAAGTTTTTTATTGTACTTTATAAAAGGAACATTTTATTTTGAGCCATAGGTACCTTGCATCCTGGATTCTTTGTTATTAATAAACATCTTTCTCATCTATAGCTTAAATTTTTCGGGATCACTGTTCTCTCGAATTTGGTTTGTGATGGGCTGAGAAGAGTTTTTTGCCCGATTAAAACGAGGAAGTTTTATTGGAACAAGAACAAAGAAGTTATGAGTCTATTCGTAACTCTTAGGTGCATGGTCAAGAAGCCTGCGCTATCCATGTTTAAACATTGTCATCTCGTATAGACTTTGATTACAAAGGTTCTTCCACACGGTTGGGTGACAGATCATAAGACGTTGGAAGAGTAAAGCCTCACGAAGTTAGAGCCGTAGAAACTTCTGTAATTTTTAAACTAAACTGTTCTCTGCAAGCATCACGTATACAGTCTTGTGAAGGGGTAACCCTGTATTTGTCTTGCTTTACTTTTACCGTGTCCAGTCTCTATAAAGACGTCTACGGTTTGGGATCACTTGCAACGAGTGCAGTAGTAGGTGAAACATTCTCCACTACATTTCCCTAAATTCCTAGTACTGTACCCCTGTTCTTCTCTTGGAACTGTTATATTTTTATGATTGTACATGAAGATTGGTCAGCAATCTTCAGCAATCTTTGACCTAGTCAGGTGGTCATTTTGTTCCTAGAGAGCGCCCGGAACAAGGGTATTAGTTGAGGTCCTGTCATGGTATAGGTGGTTGTATTGTTCGACAGCTCCTAGAGATCATCAGCCCCGAGTGGATCACAGGATCTTCTAAGGATAACAGACAAAATGAGGCAGAGCATTGCTGTCAGCTTCCTTATCAGGTGAGAACCGCTTAAGTTGTTTATGTAACTCTTAAGTGAATTTCCAATTATGCAGCTGTCTCTGACCCGCCACCAATGGGTGTCAATCAGCTATTATATAACCAGCGGGTAAGTTTTATATTATAAAAATTATATTTTCATAATAAAATAAATTTTTGTATATACTTACCCGCTGGTTATATAAGATTTAGACCCACCCTCCTCCCCTCTAGAGACCATGGGGCATGGGAAAATCTGAATTGGTTAAGCATAGTTCTACCTGTTGTACCGCGAGGGCGCTGGGGTACACCTGGCTTATATGCGCTAAGCTGCGCAAGAGATTTTGAATTTTCTGCCTAGGCGTCGGGGATTTAGGCTATTATATAACCATCGGGTAAGTATATTCAAAAATTTATTTTATTATGAAAATATTATTTTTTGTTAGTGAAAGTATTAAAGAAGTCCTATCTATGAACAGAGCACAACAGATTACTGACATTAAGTGTAGATCCATAGAATGCCGGAGGATTGACCCACAATCTCTGGTAAAACTGACCCAGAGTGGTTTGGAGGACTGACCCACAATGTTTATTTTCTTTTCTAAAGCTAATTCTTTGGTATTATTGGGGCAAACCACCCGTTCATGAGTTTTTGGATCCCTTTATATAAAGACAATTATGGGGGACCCAGTGGGAAACCGGCCAAACATGGTTATTTAACACTTTTGAGATTTGCAAAAAGGTACAGAATCTAACAAACCCACCTAACCTAACCTAGTAGTTCCCAGGTCACAACCCCCTAGCTGGGGCCAAGCCCCTGGACCCCCTTCCCAGGTCACAACCCCTAGCCGGGCCAAGCCCCCAGACCCCCTTCCCAGGTCACAACCCCTAGCCGGGGCCAAGCCCCCGGACCCCGTTCCCAGGTCACAACCCCTAGCCGGGGCCAAGCCCCCGGACCCCCTTCCCAGGTCACAACCCCCTAGCCGGGGCCAAGCCCCCGGACCCCCTTCCCAGGTCACACCTGTTAGCCGGATTGATTTGATTCAAGTATAGATTTCTTATATAAAATTTACCAATGCCTGTTATAAAAGTTTTTATATGTTATTGTATTTAATCAAATAACTTTAATAATAAATGCACTATAGTATACTAATAATAAATGCACTATAGTATAAATAAACATTGTGGGTCAGTCCTCCAAATCACTCTGGGTCAGTTTTACCAGAGATTATGGGTCAATCCTCCGCCTGGGTCAGTCCTCTGGTTACCGATCCATATATTTACTTGTGCAACGTTCTTTATAATCACAGGGAGATAGGGATGATGATTATATTTTAATTTTAGCTGAATACATGAACTGTAAATTTTTCAAACAGGTCATCTTGTGATTTATCAATTTCAGACCGTGATTAGTGGCACGAACCGCAGTTTATCTTTGTTTTGCACAGTTGCTGGCTTTATGTGCAATTAAATATTTCTGGTAGTCATTTATGCATCTGGCTAAAGGTAATGGATGTGTACAATATCCATCTTCTTCCCACCATTATCCCTACATGAATGGGTCAGTTGCCTGATGCGCCTTCTCCAATGCCTTTGGTCAAAGGCATCCTCTTCCACCAAACCTCCTCTCTCCATATCATCCCTCGCCTCGACGAAAACCAAATTCAAATCCTTCCACTTGATTTTCTCCCCCTAACAGGTTCCTTACTCCCTCCTCACCATCCATCCTTAACACGTGCCCACGCCATTTCGGTCGTGACACCCTTATCATCTCGGTAATATTACTGCACTGACATTCTACTCATTTCATCATTTTCCAATCTTTCAAGGAGTGATATTCCCATAATCTAGCTCAGCATTCTTATCTCTGTTCCATCTATTCTCTATCCATGTGGGTGATTATTTGTGATATGTCTTTTGAGCAGGAACACCTATGCTGTACATTTTAGGGAGAAGAATTATAAATATTGAATAATTGTCTTCGCCAAAATCAAAGATTTTGCGAAGGCTCTGGATTGTTTCTGAGCAATTTTACACAAAAAGTACGGTTCCGATTTTGACCAAAGTTGGTAGTCGTGTTGGGTAGTGCTCAAGGAGGAATTTGTAACATTTTGGATAAAGTAGAGGTACACAGCTGTACTGTACTTTACTTTGAAATAATCACAATGTTAATTGCATGACAAATAATTTGTTTGTGAACAACATTGAACAAAAACTACACAACTAATTTCAACAAACATCGGTGGACATGTGGGGTATGATCCAAGAACGAATCCATTAGGTGTTTAAGAAAATACGTCAAAGTATAAGTACACAGTGGAGTTAAGAGCAAAACCAGACTGCTTGGCATGGCGAAGGCATGCTCTTTACTGTGTGCCCCTTCTGTTAAATATTGAATTAGATGAATTTACAATAAATTCCCGTAATACTGTCGATTGAATGTCCCTCTGGGGAGACATCCTCTTGTAACAGATGGAACTGAAAGGAGGGGAAAGTATGGTCATTCAAAACTACTTCCAGGATATGAATTAGCTGACATTTAAAAGCAGACACCATTAAAAAAAAAAAAACTTTTTTTTTTTAAGCTACCGTGTCATTGTCTGAGTGAATATTACTTGGTATGAAACTGAGTGTCAGAAGTAACAATGGAAATTTCTCTTTGCAGTGCATTGAATATGTTAAATATATTGTCTAAATGTCCTAACCTCTGTAATGACATGCACAAAAAGGATATGACCTTTTTTTTTTTTTTTTACCTCTTCCAACAAAGTGTGGAAGGTTATGTTTTACCCCCTCTTTGTGTGTGTTTGTGAACAGCTTCCTGGCCACAATTTTAACCTTAGAATATTGAAACTAGCAGAGATTAACTTTTATGTAAAATCCTGGAAAAGATTAAATTTTGGAAGTTCAAGGTCAAAAGGTCAAGGTCAGAGTCAAGCAAAATGTCCAACTCACGTAATCAGCTATAAGTTTGGACATTGTTGTCAGAGAGACTTCAAACTTGGTCCATAGTCGAGTGTATGAAAATCCACGCTAATTGATACATGTTAAGGTCAAAGGTCAAGGTCGAGAAATAAACTGCTGCGGCGGCGGAGGTCTGCGCTCTACTGAGGGCCCCTTTAGTTTTACCTCTATTCTGCATTCCCTTGTCCATCTAGAGTGTTGAATAAAGGGTTTTTGCTGTAGGCACAGTCCTTTATAATTATGCCTGATTTTACTCATCTCTGAGGTGGCCATTTACTCAATATATATAGAAAACAGCAACAATTATTTTGTACATTTTATTAGGTTACAACTCGACTGCTATTTTCTGACCATTTTTCTCTATTCTTGGGTAATGCCATAGCCTCTGTACCATGGTCTTCCACTGTCTTGGGTTAGTTATCTTGTTTGAGGGTTCACTTGGGCAGACTATTCTATCTTATTTCTCTTCCTCTTCTTTAAGTTTTTATAGTTTATGTAGGAGATGTTTATTTTAATGTTACTGTTCTTAAAATATTTTTATTTTTCCTTGCTTCCTTTCCTCACTGGGCTATTTTCCTTGTTGGAGCCCCTGGGTGTATAGCATCCTGCTTTTCCAACTAGGGTTGTAGCTTGGCAATTAATAATAAGAATAGCTGTGTTCACTCCCCTTTATTTATCATTGCGTGTTATAAGTTCCGTGTGAAGTTGACCTCGTATTAAGAATTGGTATATTTTTGAATGCTTTTTCAACCTCATCTTTTCTGTTGGTGATTCTTGTTGATGATTGCGTTGATTTGATTTGTAGTAGAATTTTTCCTTAACTTTTACAGCATGTGGTTTTTTTTTTTTTTTTTTTTTTTTTTTTTTTTTTTTTTTTTTTTTTTTTTTTTTTTTTTTTTTTGAGCTCAATGACATCAAGTGTTTGAAGTGTAAACTTACTTGATTCCATATTCTTTGCTAGATTTTTATCTCATGTACTCTAATCTTATATAAGTAACAATTGCCAGCCTGTTTATTGTGAAATGGTTTTCTGTTTGATATTACTGTTTAGCTATTGATAAGTAAAATTGATTGTGAATGAAGAAATATGGCCACTTTTTAAAACCTTTCATGTTTTTACAGGTAATTCATCATGCAAGCTGAAGATAGGTCACTGCATAGCCTTCAAGTCTCTCAAAAAAGAATAGACCTAAGTTATTCAAGAGTGGACCTACAACAAATTACTGTACTAAGAATTTAATTATAAAGTTTTAGTTTTTCAATGCTCCTTGTGCATTGGTTATTTTTTAAGTCGTTGCCATAATTTTTTTTTCAGTAACCTAAGGTTCTCACTTCAGTAAGTTGTCTGGTTTTTAGTTCCTATGCGAATGCATACCCTCGTCCATTTAACAGGTGTTAAAAGATTGTAACGAGGTGTCGGATGTTACTGATAATAAACCACTTTTGACTTTAGCCTCAGAGCATTATGGATGTAGTCACAGTCTTCCTAAGTTGGCTGCTTTAACTTCTCTCTTTATTGAGTGTTTTTGCTATTTGCCGAATGGAGAAACATTGTGAGGGCATGCGGTCCTACCGTGGAGTCGCTGCCCGAGAGTGCGGCACCCTCATGAGCAGAAGTAATGACGACCCTTATTCTTGCGTCGCTCCTTGCCAACGGAGCGTGTTTGCTCACGGTCTTCACCCTGCGAGGAGTGTAATGAAAGGTCGTCACCACAAATTGGTAAAATATAGCAGGTGACGGAGGGCAAAGCGTTGCTTTTTTATTTTCAGTTTTTCTCGAGGCCAAATAAATGTTAGATATCTTCTTTCGCCCTAGTTTATGCTACAGAATGACCCACATCTTCCATATCTGTTAGTGGTGGGAGGTGGTTTTGTTTGATGCCTACATGGATCAGGTGAACTCTGTCCTTCAATCCGTAGCAAGCCTGACATTGGAAAGCCCATGTCTTTGGCTCTGAAGATGCTGTGGCCTTCTTTAAGCCTCATTAGGACTTTCCGTTCTCCCATTGCTGCTACATTTGTTGTAGCAAAAGTATTGCTCGACATAACCCCCCCCTCTACCCTGGCCTAGACTACTGTAGGTGCCGTTGACGACAGGTCCTCACCTTCAGTAGTCCTGTGATCCCCACGGATATGACGACAACTGGGAAAGAGAACAGGTGGTTACATCCCACTTCCCACCCAAGGCCATTTCGACCTCTCCTTAGCAAGTAGAGCCTCCGGTGGCTACCCACTTCCCAGAGGGGAAAAGAGAACGCTTCTCCTGTGCCCAACCCACGGCCTCCCATTCACACAAGTGCGAAAAGGGTGCCATGAGTTCCCAATGGGAACAGTCGCTAGTTCACAGCATGAAGCGCACACATATTCCTTCCAAGACTGGGTTGCTGGAGTCGTTCAAAAAAGGTTAGACAAACCTTCAGAAAATAAAGTAGACTTGCGTGCATCACGAAATGGTCTTGCTCTTCAGTAGTAGAATTCTCTGATAACTTCCTCGCATGCGCGATGGTGTGCAAAAGTGTATCGTTTCTTGGACAGAAATTTCATATAAGGTTGAACTTGGTGATCGTGCCCCATAGCACACGCATGCTCCAGACGAGGAATCAGATCTTAAGATGGATCCCCATCCTCTGTAATGATGTCTTACCAAGCATTAAGAGTTTGTTTTATAATAATTGGTAACAGCATTACGATAGCTTAGATGGAAATAAGATGAGAGAAATAATTAATCTCCTAGGATGAATGAAATGATCCCCTTAAAGTGGGAGACTACTTTGTCGTCTTCATATTGGTCGCACTTGGTTTATACACAAGTTTCTGATGACTGGCCAACACCAGCCACATTGCGATGATTGTTTGGTACCCATGACAGTGAGGCAATTGTTGACCGAATGCCCCACTTTTAGCATAATAAGAAATAGATATGTTTGAGGCTCGAGGTGAAGATGGCAGGTTCATCCTTGCCAAGATTCTTGGGGAGGATGTGTTGTTCTACAGTATGCTAACAGTATTTTTGGATTTATTTCAAAAGCATGTCTTCTGAAAGCAATTCAACTTTTATAAGGACATCTTTGCTTTTATGGTTTTAAATATAATTTCATTTTGTTCTTTATTTATAATAAATGATATCGGCGTCCGTGATCTTCGATGTCAGTATGCCAGAAAACTCCAAATCAATTAATCAGTCAATCTCATACATCGCCGTACCTCTTGCCTAGGTGCTCGATCATATGCTTCCCCCAAATCAATAAAAACCAGATGTTAGTCCCCTCTGTCTTTCTGCTTATTTTTCCATTGTTTGCCTTAATGCAAAAATTGTATCTACTGGTCCTCAAATTGTTCTCCACTTACCGCTGTTTCATTTCTTCTTCCTATTTATAATTCATTAATAAATCATAGTATGAGATATCAATTTTATTCCTCTGTAGTTTGAGGAGTCCTTTATATCTCCCTATCCTTTATATAAAGGGACCTTAAAACCACTCCAGCTGTCTGGTGTATTTTTTCTCTTTCCAGGCATTTCCACACTTCAATTGATATGCCGTCAGGTCCGACATGCGATCCATTTTTCATTTTGTCAAGTGCATTTTTTACTTCTTATCTTATTAAATTCTCATACAGCACATTCATTCATTCTGCCTTTGCTCTAGCTACAGTATGCTTTTCTTCTTTATCTGCATTCTTTCAAGCTATTTTATTTTTTACAGAACCATTTCTTTCATACACGTTTCTTTTTATTTTATGTTGCGTATCTAGGTTCCACCACCAGTTCTTTGCTTTTGGGTGGTCCTCTAAATAATATTTTTCCAAATAATTCTTCAGCTGTTCTCAATAACATTGTGCTATTTTCAACACACCAGATGCTCACATCGTCTGCTAGTCTCATGCTGTGCAGGACTGCTTCCTTGCTCTTTCATTTCTTGATGTTTTAGTTCCGCCACTTAATCTTGGGCTGCATCCCCATGTTCTTTTGTTCCACCCTCCGTATTCCAACTAACCAATGTTGAGGATTGTCACTTTTACTTTTTATAATTTTGCAATTCTTTACTCCTGTCAAATGGTTACTTCTACACAGCAGAAAATCTATTTATCTGTCTCTTTCTCTCCACTACTCTATGCTGTATAATTATTTGCAAAAAAGGTGGTGTTTATTACCATATCAAAAGATAATGTGAAGTCTACTATTCATTTCAATCTCCCATACCATGTCCTCCACGAATTCTACTAATAATTTCCCAACTGCTTCAAATGTATCCATTCAGGTCACCTCTTACGACCAGTCGTTCTTCCAGCGCTATTGATGTTACCATTTCGTCCATTTCCCTCCAAAATTTGTTTTTAATTTTCACCTCGCACAAACCCCTTGTGACGCATATGCACTGACTATATTTAGAATGTGTTCCCCCAGCACTGTTTTATTTTCATTGTTTTACAGGTCTTTCTTTCCATTTCAATATCATTTTCCTTCATTTCCTTACTGAAACAACACATCTACATCTTGCCCTTTTCATGAGTTCCACTATATATGATATTTCCACTGCCAATCTCTCTTGCTTGTTGTGGTGTCCGATGTGGTAACGTCCCTGACTGGTGAACGCAGGCTGGGGTTCGAGTCCCGCTCAAACTCTTTAGTTACTTGGGTTGCTGCAACCTCACCCTCCTTGTGAGCTGAGGATGGTGGTTTGGGGGAGCCTATCGGTCTATCTTCTGAGTCATCAGCAGCCATTGCCTGGCCCTCCTTGGTCCTCGGTTTGGAGGAGAGGGGCTTGGGCACTGATCATATGTATATATGGTCAGTCTCTAGGGCATTGTCCTGCTCAATAGGACTATGTCACTGTCCTTGGTCTCTGCCATTTGTGAGTGGCCTTTAAACCTTTAAAACCTTGTCTCCTGCTCATACAGGATGTAAAATTTTCTTCTCTCCATTACATCAGCCACCTCCCTGTTACAGTCGTGGTGCCAACATTCAGAGTTCCAATTCAAAGATTTTGGACTTTCTTTAACAACGCCATCCTTGGTGGGTAGCCCTTGCCCATTGATCGAATGGGTCAGGCGAGGCCCGCCGGCTTCGCAGAGAAATATGTCCCCTTATTACTTTAGATAACTATACATTTCAGACAGTGTGTCCTATGAGAAGTTCATATGTGATCGTCTGTGTATAAACAAACTTACCTTTTCACCTAAGAATATTTTCTCAACAATTGCACTTCTACAGGTCCGAGTTTTTGACATCCCTGGATTTTAAACTAGCCAGTTGGGTTATAGAAACTAACTCCCTTGTAAGGATAAGTCTCTTATTAATAGACGAGTGTTGTGATTTGTACTTTTATGGGAACTAGCGTACAAAAACTTTAGTCCAAGTTGTACTTCCCGCCTAAACTGCCCCTCAATTCCTAGGTGAGAAAGTCAAACAGTCTTGGCAGTGTACTGGTGGTGGACTGGAACTCTCCCCACCCGCCAGTATCTATTGACACCTCGTTATAACTTTTATAACAGCCGAGTTTCCAGGTTTGCTTAAATCTTACTCCTGTTAAAGGACTTTGGCTTGTGGAATTAGGAAAATTATAAATGACTTTAAAACAAATTGTGATATTTCTGGAACAAAAAATAGTTGTATTAAATGTTTAAATTCAATTCAAATATCTAGTTTGTTCAAGACCTGAGATCTTTGAGTTATTCTCCATATTGGTTGTAAAACATTACTAATGTCTCAAACTGATTATTTTTTGCATAAATGTGAAACATCACAAATTCATCTCTCTCTCTCTCTCTCTCTCTCTCTCTCTCTCTCTCTCTCTCTCTCTCTCTCTCTCTCTCTCTCTCTCTCTCTCTCATTAATTTTGTCATAGTTATATTTTCTCATCTTGAAACCTTTTTAATCAAATAGTCATTTTCAATATTAAACTTACCCGATAATCATGTAGCTGTCAACTCCGTTGCCAGCTACATGATTATCGGGTAAGTATATTCAAAAATTTATTTTACTAATGAAAATAACATTTCTGGTTCACAAGTTGCTTACTCAGTGTGGATGTGATATTTGTGATAAATTTGACCAAGTAAAAATACCATAAACAACGAGAAATAAAAAAAGATACATTATCAAAGTACAATAGTTTGCTGAGTAATTACAAAATGTTTCCTAGAACATTGTGGTAAAATTGTTAACCTCAAGTCAACACAATCCGTGAAAATAACTTTTTACAACATATAAACTAAGGTTTTCCAGAAAATTGTTTTAAAATTGTAAACTTCAAGTTACTTTTTACAACATATAAACTAATTTTATCCAGAAAATTGTGTTAAAATCAACTTTGACACAATTAATGAAAATTACTTTTTAGACCATATAAACTAAGTTTTTCCAGTTGTTAATATGTTTAAAGATAATATGTGTAACTTCTCATTATCAAATATTTTTCCTGCTATTGTATATCTTAAATTGTGGCTGTCATTTTTACATTGTTGATTTTTTTTTAACTGAAAAGGATCATGCATGTAAACAGGTTGTATATTAATTGAAGTCTGTAGTGGGGAGTTATATGCCTAACTAGGTAAAGAAAATATTAGTCTGTTTTATGGTTAAACATAAAGTAATTATCATTTTTAATTAGCGATTTCTTTGGAAACTAAGCTACTCTTAAGGTAACATACAGATGAGTTCATAAAAGATTGTCTTTTCTAACCAAACTTCAACCTGGTTTTTCACATCTTAAAAACTTTTATAATTGTTGCCATTTTATCAATTAGAAAATGTGAATGTACTGTATTTCCAATATAATTTGGCTTTTTTCAAAGCATGATATTAGTTGCTTTAAATTTGATTTTGAAAGTGATATTCAAAATATTCTTGAATGCTTATTTTTGAGCAACATTATTAGAATGGTGCAAGTAATCAGGTCTCGAAATAGGATGTTGTGTTTGATTTAACACTCGCAAAAATATAATTTGAAACTATTTTATCATATAATTTTGTTTTGACTTTGTTTCACCAAAATGTGATGAGTAAATAATTTGATAGGATTTTGCATTGATTACCAAACCCTTGAAGAATAATGCCATATTCATAAAACTAATTTGTAACAAACCTAAAAAATCCTAGTGTGGTTTAGCGTTGATTGTTTTTAGGATATTTTCATTTCTTGAAGCTTTTTGTGAAATGATTTATATAATTTGAACTGTATCTGTGATATCACTACTGTTGTACTGATTTTAATGAATCATTTTCTTTTTATTCTTTTTTAAACTACAGCATAAGAATGTTTCAGACATCTGTCCATCATAAGGTTCAGTAATGTTATAAACTTCTTTGTTACTACGCGAATACAAACCCTCGTCAATTTAATGGGTAAGATCTTGTCGCACTTTTGTTCCAACCACATAGAAAAATTCTTGTGGGCATGGGAACATGGTTGCACCATGCTTCCACCCACGCATCAGCTAGGTGATACTAACATCACTTCACTTTTGTTCACTGGAACAATCGAATGTCTTTGTTTTCTTTGTTCTGAGATCATGACTTTTTCTTATGATTTTGAGCGGGACTTGAACCCCAATCTGCTGTTCGCTAGTCAGGGACGTTACCATATTTGTTTATGAGAATATTTGATGGGCTTGAAGGTCGCCCATATGGCACCTTCGTGAGCTGTATAGAGCTTGATCCCAATCCTATATATAGGAAGGGGAAAAGGTGTGATGTGAAGTCCACTTGCGAGGTTTGCAGTATGGTGTCCTCGCAATAGGAAAGATACGTAAGAGTAGGAGGAGGCTGAAAGGATTTATCTATAGCCTTTCATTATCATCATCTCCTCCTATGCCTAGTGACACTAAGTGCCTTGGTTAGATTTTGCCAGTCGTCTCTATCTTGAGCTTTTAAATACTTCACTATTCATTATCTCCTACTTCACACTTAATAGTCCTCAGCTATGTAAGCCTGGGTCTTCCAACTCTTCTAGTGCCTTGTGGAGCCCATTTAAGAGTTTGGTGAACTAGCCCATATATATTATATTTATAGAATAAATGTTATTTTTTATGGTTTTTCAACCTCAAGGAGAAAAGAAACAATGCCCTGACCCAAATGCATTCGATCTCGTGTCATCGGATACAGATACCGAGTGTGCTATGCTCGTGTGATCAGATCTTTATTTCAGATATAGTAGATCAGGGAGACTTCTCCTCTACCAAGGAAGTTTTGCTTGTCTGTGCTACACAAAAGTGTACGCAAAACAGTACACAATGTCAATTTTAAGTCTGTGTAACAGATATTTGTTCCAACATGGAGCACTTACCTTGAACTACTTTCTTAGGAGTATCTGGGATTCTCCTCCCAACTGACCAGAATTTTGTGTAGTTTCCCCTATCTCCGTTTTCTATAGTGGGTCCCTCTGTATCGGATGAATACGCGCCCTGAGGCAACCCGGGTCAGTGAGCGGGCGTGGCCAGGTCTTGGTCACCAGTAAGTTTTTGGTCGCGACGTGATTAACATCTCGCCGCGCTCTCTCATCCTGTGCTACCCTTTGTGTTCCCGACCCTTTGTCCCCCCACGCGGTTCCCACGTGTTCAACCTTCACCTTATATTCCTTTATCCACCTCTTTCCCCTGTGTTCTTGTGTTGCTTGGTGCTTTAGTGTTTGGTTATGGAGCATCCTCGTCGTTGCCCCGGGCCTATGGGTGGTAAATCTTGTGGTGAGTTCTTCTCTAAGCCGGAGGTTGATCCCCACACCTTGTGTTCTTCGTGTAGGGGCAGTGTGTGTACCCCCTCAGCCACATGTCCGGAGTGTGAGTCTTGGCCCGAGATCCAGTGGGCTCTCTACGGGACCAAGAAGAAGAAGGCGTCCAAGAGATCACCCAAGAAGGCGAACATCTCCTCGCCCTTAGCGTCGCCCGATGACCCGTCAGAGAAGAGTTCCCTGCCGCCTTCCCCTACCCAGAGTAGGGAACGAGGTAAGTCCGTTGCGGCGAAGCGGCCCATTGCCCTTCCCCAGGAGTCTGATATTCCTGATGTGGGGGATGTTGTGTCTGTACAGGCGTGTGGGGAGCCTGATGGGGGGGGGGGGCGGGAGTGTGTCCGGGAGACGAGGTTCTGGTGCCTACAGGACCCATCTCGTCTGAAGACCCAATGTGGGGGAAGTCTGCTCCGGCCCCTTCCCCTGCATCGTGGCTGTGCGTTTCAGGTGCAGACAAGGAGAGCCCACCGGCAGGCACATCGAATTCGGACTCCATCGCTTGGATGGCCCCTAGGACGCCCTTCAGGTCTCCGATGAGGTTAGAAGAGGAGTTCGACAGCTGGTTTGGCCCCAAGAAGGCTGTGTGGTCTCCCCCGGTGCCGTCGTCGACGCTCCCGCCCGTCTTTTTGTAGCCGCCCTCGCCAGTGGAACGACACGAGGATCCCCCAGCAGCATCGGACATATCGGAAGACTCGGCGGGCTCGTCGTCTTCCCCGTCATCGCTTACATCGGATTTTTCGGACTCGTCCTCCTTGGAAGATTCGGGCTCAAGGGACTCGAGGAAGAAGCGGGAGAGGTCCCGTAGGAAGAGGTCTCGCTCGCGCTCAGCCCATTCCAGGAAGCGTGCCAGGACCTCCAGAAAGAAGCATAAGAGATAAGTGGGTACGAGTTACAATCCCGCGCAGCGAACTACTCAAGGTAGCCTCCGCTCCGGGCTCTTCTGGATGGCTCCCTAGAGCCGCTTCATCACCCTCGCGACACGGGTCCTTCTTTAGGTCCTCCCGTCGCCCGAAGTCGGCTCACCAAGTAGCCTTCGCCAAGCCTAAGTCCGCGAAGGTACCGGCTCCATCCGCCCAGCGGAAAGAGCCGTTCCTTCGGCCCGGCAGCATGGCCCCGGCTCCCGGTCCCTCGGCGGCTCTTCCCAAGCGACAGGGCCAGCCGGAAGATCTTGGAAGGTTCACGGCTCCGCGGAGCTCCACGGGAGGGAGTAGACCCATGACGGCTACTCCCGTCCCAGCGGATCCGCCTGTTCTGCAAGTCTCTGCTCCAGTGGTTCGGCTGGAGAGGAAGGATCTGGCTTCCCACGCGGCTCCATCCGTGACCGACGAGGCACCCCATGTGGATGACCAGGTAGCGGATGGCCTCATAGAAGGAGGAGAGTGCTCTTCTGACGACGTCTCCTACCGGAAAGTGTTAGCGCTCATCAGGCGACACCACAGGCAGGACGATCCTAAACCATCGACGGAGCAGGCCTGGCTCTCCGGGCTGGGCAGGTTAGTGGACAACCCGGTCCAGCAGAAACCGTCCCTAACCCTCCCGCTGGCGCCAGACGTGAAGCTAGAGATGGACCACATCGATAAATACCTAGCGAGCCAAGCGGACGCCCCCAGGAGCCAGGGGTCCTCCAAATTGCTCCCGGGCCTTAAAACGCAGAAACGCTTTTACGTCCCGGACGGTTGCCGCAGGGGCCCCCGTGCAATCGAGGCAGCAATTGCCACACTAAATCAAGGGGCTGCAGAAGACAGGGCATCCTCTGCCCCAGTGTGTTTCTCGCTGGCGGAAGCCTCCATGATGGAGGATATGGCCCAAGACTTGGTGAATGTCACTTCTTGGTTGGACTGGTGGGCCTGCACCCTGGTGGGGTTCCAGTCCTCTCACGACCTCTCCGTACCGGAGAACCAAACCTTGTTGCGGGAACTGATCAGCTCAGGGGAAAGGCGATGAAAATTCCTCACGTTTCAATCCCTCTCGCAAACAGCTAACTGGGTCCTACGGAAAAGGGACACAGTACTTAATAAGTTGCTCTGTAGGTTACCCAAGCGGGAGGCGAGATCTCTGAGGAGCTCCCCGGTGTGGGGCGATTCCGTCTTCCCCCTGAAGGCAGTCGAAAGGAGAGGGTCAGGAAGCACAAAGAGGTGGGGGAGCCTAGGCCCCCAGCTGCAAGGCGTCCGGCTCATAGGAGGTCCGCACCAGATGGCCCCCACTCATCGCCAGTCCAGCCTAGGAGAGATTCCCGTCGATGTCTTGGCATCAAGCCTCACAGCCCTCCCGTAGGGGAGGTTCAACTCCGCAAGCCTCCTTTAGGTCCTCCTATCCCAACTCTAGGAGAGGGCGTTCCAGCCGCTCCTCTAGGAGAAGATAGCAGAGAGGCCCCCTACTCCTGCCGAAGCCTCAGGTAGGGGGATGCCTCAAACACACTTGGCAAGCTTGGCAGGACTACGGAGCTGATCCATAGACCGTAGCAGTTCTGAAGTACGGGTACAGGCTACCCTTCCTAGCGGACCCGCCGCCTCTAATTCCGGACCAACAGGCAGAGTGGTTGGCACCCAAGGACCCCTTAAGAAGAGCGGCATTGCATTAGGAAGTGTCGGCCATGCTCGCCAAAGGGGCGTTGGAACCAGTCAAGAACCCCACCCCGGGGTTTTACAGCAGACTCTTCCTGGTGGAGAAGGTGACAGGGGGTTGGAGGCCGGTCATAGACCTGTCGGCCCTCAACAAGTTTGTGTGCAAAACCGACTTCAAAATGGACACCCCGAAGTCGATAATGGCAGCCTTGAGGGAAGGGGACTTCATGATGTCCCTAGACCTCAAGGGCGCCTACTTTCAGATCCCTGTCCACCCCTCCATCAGGAAGTTCCTAAGGGTGAAATGAGGTACCCAAGCGTTTCAGTTCAGGACCCTTTGCTTCGGGCTGTCGACAGCTCCTCAGGTCTAAACGAGTGTCTTCACAACAGTCTCGGTCTGGGCACACGAACAGGGCATCCGCCTGATTCGTTACCTGGACGACTGGTTGTTACTTTCAGCCTCAGAGGGAGTACTGAGGTAGCAAGGCGTGAAGCTTCTACAGTTCTGCAGGGACTTGGGTATCACCATCAACCTGGAAAAGTTGCAGCTGACACCCTCCACCAGGATGACCTACCTGGGGATGGTTCTAGTCACCCGGTTGGTGAGGGACTTCCCCTCCTCAGAGAAGTTGGACAATCTAGATCGGATAGTTCGCCCCTTCCTAGCAGACCTGCCAAGGAGAGCCAAAGACTGGCAGAGGTTAGTGGGCCACCTGGTGTCGTTGGAAAAGTTAGTCCCCTGGGGGTGACTCAAACTAAGAGCGGTTCAGTGGAACCTAAAGGAATTCTGGATCCCGGGGGAGTCTCCGCAGGAGATAGTCCCGGTGTCCTCGGAGACAAAAGAGATCCTGAAGTGGTAGCACGACAGGACGAACACCCTCAAGGGAATGCCCTTCGCGATCGATCCCTCGGAGATGCTGTTATTCACGGACGCATCTAAGGAGGGATGGGGAGCCCATCTTCTCGACGAGTCGGCGAAGGGGAAGTGGTCCCCCAAGGAAAAGAGCCGTCACATAAACGTCCTAGAACTGATGGCCGTTCAAAGGGCATGCCTAGAATTCGTCCACCTACTCCGTGGAAACACCGTGGCTCTGATGTGCGACAGTTAGAAAGTTCCTAGAAAGGACGGCCAGAATCCGCCCTGGGATCAAGAGTCTGTTCGTCTCATCGGGATTGGTGAAGAAAGCAGTCTCCAGGAATACCGTCTCCTGGTTACGACAGATGATTATGAGAGCCTACGACAGCACCGGAGTCTCCCTTCCGGGTAAGCCGAGACCCCATGATATTAGGGGCCTGAGCACTTCGTTGGCCTTCGAGAAGAACATGGCTGTGGGCCAGATCCTGAAAGCGGGCACATGGTCCAGGCAGTCCGCCTTTACGGCCCACTACCTGAAGGACTGTTCTAGAAAGTCTTTGGACGGCTTCTCTATTGGTCCGGTCATTTTTGTGCTCCAAAAGATTTAAGGTTGTAGCCCCGGGGAAGCCGTGGGCGGTTAGTCCAAGCGACACAGGTTCCTTCCTTACCCTTCCCCCCTTATTACCGCTTTCCCTCCTTTCCCCCTTATCCCTTACTCCTGCCATGTGGGAAACATTCAGATGGAAGCACCCATGTCCAGAGATCCTTACAGAGTTGAGTTACTTAGACACTAAATAGTTTTTTGCGTAGTTTTCCTTAAGTCTCGTATTCCGTTTTAGGTCAGAAGAACCTAGTCTCCTATCTAGGTTTGATCTTATTATCCAGCCGGCCTCTCGGCCTGTAAGACCACCCCCGCCTCCTAAAGTATAAGTCTCCTAAGTAAGTAGTTTGAGGTGAGTTCTCCATGTTGGAACAAATCACAAATTTTAAGTAATTTGTATTTTTCCTAACAGTACTTACCTCGAACTACTTTCGGGTTATGGCCTGCCCATCCTTCCCCGAGTGTCTTACGTGGGACTTTGATACCATATCTATCATAAACTTACTGGTGACCGAGACCTGGCCACGCGCGCTCACTGACCCGGGTCACCTCAGGGCGCGTATTCATCCGCTACAGAGGGACCCACTATAGAAAACGGAGATAGGGGAAACTACACAAAATTCTGGTTGGTTGGGAGGAGAATCCCAGATACTCCTAAGAAAGTAATTCGAGGTAAGTACTGTTAGGAAAAATACAAATTACCTAAAATTTGTGATTTTCCTGGAAATTAATTTTCTATAGGCTGTAAGGGAATAGGTGAAAAATTATTCACAACCCTTCCTATTACCCGACAGGGTCTCACAGTTTTATCTCTCCTAACAGAAATGTTGTTTTGCAGGAAAAGAGATCTTTTTATTTTTTTTCAGAAAGATCAACCGATTGTCTTATCGAGTTAGCAAAAGCGCTAGGATAACGCTGTGTCCGCAGTTCCACAAACCAAACCCCACACGACCTAGTATACGTGTGCCAAATGAACGTTTGCATACCAACTTTACACTGTGTTGAACATACTTCTAACATTACACTTGGGTTTCTGCAACACATACAGGTACTTGTAAGAAAAATTCTCTTAATTTCTGATTTTCCAGTAATTCTTTGGTAAAACCATCAGAATATAATAATCTTCATTTTTACAGTATAGAGCATTATACCAATATATGATAAAAAGAGTACAAAATTGTATCCTCCTCTTCCAAGAGTTATCCCTCCTGCCTCTTATCATAACCAGCTATCTCTTAAATGACAGGAATCTTACTATATCATAGTCCATATCATGAATATAAGTAATTTTTTAGTGGAAAGTTTGGAAAAGCCGCAACTATTTCAGAAAAGTTAAATTGCAGATTTAATTTTTATTCTTCTTTTCTATCTTCAGTCATATTACAAATCTGTTCTTACATGACCTAACATGACTGATTTCCTTCCCTATCCTCTGCTTACAAGTCAGTCTCTCGCTGTGAGCGAAATCCAGAGTCCGGTAAAAGGAAATTCTAGAATTAATTTCTAAATGGGAACCAGTCCTGTCAGGATCTAGGCCTAGATTCAGATACTTCATAATTTATAATTATAGCATATGCATCAGCATTTTGGTCCAGATGTAGCACCATATTTTATGAAGATAAAAGTCTTATCTGCTGTATTATCGGCTTTGGAGAGCCTTGCTGTGCTTGGGTGGCTGGGAGGTGTTGTGTAATGGGTAATTTCTCGACAACTACTGCACTGTAATTGTTCAGTGGCTACTTTCCTCTTGGTAAGGGTAGAAGAAACAATCTACCTATGGTAAGCAACTCTTCTTGGAGAATTCACTCCAAAATCAAACTATTGTTCTCTAGTCTTGGGTAGGGCCATAGCCTCTGTACCCTGGTCTTCCACTGCCTTGGGTTAGAGTTCTCTTGCTTGAGAGTACACTCGGACACAATATTCTATCTTATTCCTCTTCGTCTTGTTTTGTTAAAGTTGTTATAGTTTATAAAGGAAATGTTTATTATAATGTTACTGTTCTTAAAGTATTTTATTTTTCCTTGTTTCCTTTCGTCACTGGGCTATTTTACCTGTTGGACCCCCTAGCCTATAGCATCTTGCTTTTCCAACTAGGGTTGTAGCTTAGCAAGTAATAATAATAATAATATGATGTTGGGAGTTACCCCTCTTCAATCAAAATAGATACCATGATACTCCACTCCTCATTAAGCAGTTTTCAGATGCAGTAAATTATGAGGTAAAGCGGGTTGTCAAGACTTCATACTCTCTCGTGGCAGGAGAAGGTTTACGTGCACATGGAAGCGCTACCCTGACTACTGTATCCGTTTAACATCAGCATTTTCTGCCCCTGAGTCGCAGGATATCGAGACTACCTATGTCAGGGTTGCCATTCCAGTCGTACGTTACTTCGACTGCTGTCCATGGTATGCCTCGCTTTGTGCCTTGGCTTTTTTCTTTTTCTCTCAGTGCAGTTGTGATATAAGCATCCCTCAAGTGAATATGAGAACCTGCCCTAACCTTTATGATGTCGCGGTAGATCGCCATCCTTTGTATTATTATTATTATTACTATCCAAGCTACAACCCTAGTTGGAAAAGCAAGATGCTATAAGCCCAGGGGCTCCAACAGGGAAAAATAGCTCAGTGAGGAAAGGAAATAAGGAAATAAATAAATGAAGAGAACAAATTAACAATAAATCATTCTAAAATAAGAAACAACGTCAAAACAGACATGTCATATAATAAACTATCAACAACATCAAAAACAAATATGTCATAAATAAACTATAAAAAGACTATGTCTGCCTGGTCAACAAAAAAGCATTTGCTCCAACTTTGAACTTTTGAAGTTTTACTGATTCAACCACCCGATTAGGAAGATCATTCCACAACTTGGTCACAGCTGGAATAAAACTTCTAGAGTATTGCGTAGTATTGAGCCTCGTGATGGTAAGCAAGGCTTCTTTACCTCTACTTTTGAATTTGCAGGGATTGAGCACCCTCTCAATGGGAAAAACATATAGTCGTCGGAATTGCCATTTGTGTCTTCCTCTGCCGAAAGTAAGGAGCATCAGTCTTCCTTCCCGACTCCTGGCCTTTCTCTTTCAGGTCCATCCTTATTGGAGTTTATCGAAAATCAGATACCCCAATGAGAAAGTCATTTTGTGTATGATTTTTGTTGATGCGTTATCACCTATTATGATTAGTGAACTCAAGATCTAATGCAATGATGTAAATTCTTTATCTTCAGATCTTTTACAACCAGAGCAAGAGACATAACAAATTACGTTGGTCTCACCGGCTGGCATGAACCACAATAGGTCTCCATCTCCCCCCAACGAGTGTGATTAACACGGGAGATTTTGTAGATTTGTTCAGATTTCACAGGTTAGGGAGTTTTGGTCTCAATGTAAAAACACTCGTAGGTGAAAATTTTAAATATACACCTAAACAAATACTTCACCGAGGGGTGTCAAATCATCCAACTTCATTAGGTACAGAAGTGGCTTTTTTAGAAAGAGCTTACTGTTCTCCTATCCACGCTCACAACGATTCTAACCTTTCTTTGACTCTTAGAGATCCTAAAGGTAAGTCTTCCACTCAAAAGGAAGCAGCCAGCTTCTCTCTATGATATACCACTTCTTCTTTTTCAGAATTTTCAGTTAGACCTCACTAGAAATTACAGACCTGGTCACATTGCCCTAGTGCGAGTGCAACGTTAGCTCTGCACTTACTCATAAACGAGTCCCACGTTCGCTTTCCCATACAAGCAAGTGTGCTTTTTATACACATCGTGGAGGAACACGCAGTCACCTGGACATGAGCAAAGGACAATGCTGCCATCTCACGATGAACAACACAATCAATAACATCACATATTGACGTAACGGGAACAAGTTTCTGTGCTCTGGGATATTAGGTGTGCCTCAGGGTAGCGTTCCTAGCCCATT
Organism: Palaemon carinicauda; assembly: GCF_036898095.1. Taxonomy (NCBI): domain Eukaryota; kingdom Metazoa; phylum Arthropoda; class Malacostraca; order Decapoda; family Palaemonidae; genus Palaemon; species Palaemon carinicauda. The sequence continues at coordinate 158,674 of NW_027169998.1, read as the reverse complement.
ACTTTTCATAATATTTACATGTGACGTGGTTTGGCCTAGAAAACAAGCTCATTGCAAATGCAGGTGATGCTACTCTCTCTGCATTAGTTCCATCTCCTGAATGTAGATCTTGGGTTGCGGAATCCCATAATAGAGATCTAACTAAAATTAGTCCATGGTGCAAATTATGGTACATGAAATTGAACCCTAACAAAACTCATAAAGTATGATTGTAAGTAGGTCAAAGACAGTGGTTCTTCAACATCTGGATGTCTACAATAATAATGTTTCTTTAACTGTATAACTTAAAATTTTAGGTGTGAGTCTTGATAGCAAATTTACTTTTGAAAAACAAATTCAGTCTTTCTCTTCCTTAGTTGCACCAAAAATTGGCTTATTGAGAAAGTCAAGATTTTTGGTGATTATCAATATAACCTGAAGTATTTTAATTCTTTAATTCTGCCTTGTTTCGAGTATTGTTTTCCTGATCTACTGAATCTCGCCATAACTTCTTGGACAGGAACTTACAGTATATTAAATGCCTTATTCCTGATCTAAATATTAATCTCTGCCACCATTTTTTACTTGGTTCTTTATGCATGTTGCATAAGATTTTTCATAATTATGACTATCCTTTGCATGGAGATATTCCCGGACAGTATCATCCTTTAGGTAATACTAGGTGTGCAGTCAATTCTAATAGTCATGCTGTCTCCATCATGATAATCAATACTACACAATATTCTAGAATGATCTTTTATCAGGTTGTTCAATTGGTGGGATTTCAAATTTTCAAACTTACAGCAAATGGTTTTATGTTGAACAGGCTGATGGAAGTCTCTCTATAGTTACTTGTATTTTATTTATTTCCTTTCCTCACTGATATTTTTCCCTGTTGGAGCCTTTGTGCCCATAGCATCCTGATTTTCAAACTAGATTTGTAGCCTAGCAAGTAATAATAATAATAATAATAATGAACCATGCCCTTTCAGGTCCATCTACAAATTGAAATACTAACGTAACCTGCTATGTTTGTCCTTATATCAGTTGAAGTAGCTTCAGGTGATTTAAAACCTGATCCCAGATAAATGTAATTTTGAGAGGATATGTACTGTGGAGCTATACCCGCCATTTTCCTCGTGTCCACCTTTGGAAGGAACAAGTGTCCCTATGACTACCATGGAGGCAAGCTGTTCCATATAAACTATCTAGAATGTGTAGGGTCTTTATCTAGCATTGTCCCACCTTACCATAACTGTCAGTAGTCTCAGCAGTGTTGATGAACAACGCGAACTCAGGGATGTATGTCTACAAACAAGGAGAGAGACTCGCCTCCTTTGGTAATTGGCATTGATGTAATGGACAGAAGTAAATGTCGTTCACCTCGCAGCCTTCTGCGTACCGGTGAAAAGGAATGTGATAGTAGATAATCTGAGCCAACCAAGATGATTGTCAGTTCAGGTTTGTCTGAATCTTTCAATACCGAGAAAATTCGTCTTTTGGGGCTCCTCGATTATGAAAAGGTTTGCTGATCACCTGAATATAAAATTGGCAGCACATTATTCTCCAGTTCTGTTCCAGATGCAGGCCATCTCCCCTGGGACTGGGTGGATATGTAAGACTTTCTCCAGCTCTGCCTAATCTATCAAGTCCTTAACAAGGTCTGAATGCCACCACCTCCTGGTAAGAACAACTTCATTCGGAGTAGTACCGCCTTTTTTGAGATCTGATCATAGAAGTTCCAAGGAAGCTTCCAGATTGGCCATTTGTGCTACGATAACTGCACTTACGGAAGTTCGATTTCGCTGTTTTATTAATATTTCTTAACAGTTGAAGGTTACTCATCACCACCTCTGGAAGAGACACTTCGAGCAAGTCCTCCGTAGAGGTCTTCCAGGAAATGTCATATACTTTTGTACCAGAATTTATGGCCAAGATCCAAAATCTTTTTATCAATGGTACCAGATGTCACTCCTCTACAGTATTGTTATCTAAGGAGGTTACTGATGTTAGCACAATTCAAAACAAGAAAGAGGGGGGTGTGTGGGCAAAACCACAATCCCTATCTGGTCAGGTCACAAAAAGTGATTATGAGAGCTTACATCTTTGGGAAAAGCCCATGACATTCTTGGCCTTGCCTCAACCGTAGTTTTATGCAATAACCATGCGGTAGACACGAAGAGAGACTTATGAGGGCTTTCAAACTCTAGGGTGAAGTGTTTACCGGGGCTTCTCCCAGGGCTCACGATATTCATGGGGCTGCTGTGACCATAGCTTCCTGCAAGATGCAAAATCCACCTTTTTGTGACAACTGGTTTGACACTCGTCACTCGAGAAGGGACTGAATTATTATTATGCCTTGTTAGGGTAGTTCATCTCTTATTTGATAAAGACTATACCTTGTATGATGACTTAGAGGAATTGTTACTATACCCGTTACGGCAGTCCGTCTCTTTGACTTAGACAATACCTTGTCTGATGACGTAGAGGAATTGCTACTATGCCCGGTTAGGGTAGTCCATCTCTATTTGATAAAGACTATACCTTTTCGAACCCAGTGTCTCCCAGTTATTTGTCAACTCCGGGTTAAAGAAAAATAGTAACCAAAAATACAATTTCTGCCTAAGACTATTATGAGGTCTATAAACACTTAGAACAGTCTTCCTAGCCTTATGATATCTGTGGTCTTTCTGGTATTACAGGTGTTTAAAGCAGGAACATGGAAGATGAAGACTACCTTTCCAGCTCACTATTTGGTAAATAGGTTGGCCAGGGCACCAGCCACCTTTGAGATACTACCGCTACAGAGTTATGGGGTCCTTTGACTGGCCAGACAGTACGACATTGGGTACTTCTTTCTGGTTACCATTACTTTTCTCTTTGTCTACACATACAAGTACACCAAATAGTCTGCCCCATTCTTTACAATTCTCCTCTGTCCTTATACACCTGACAACGCTGTGATTATCAAACAAATTCTTTTTCATCCAAGGTGTTAACTACTGCACTGTAATTGTTCAGGGGCCACTTTCTTCTTGTAAGGGTCGAAGAAACTCTAGCTACAGTAAGCAGCTCTTCTAGGAGAAAAACACTCCACAATCAAACCATTGTTCTCGAGTCTTGGGTAGTGCCATAGCCTTTGTACCATGGTCTAGAGTACTCCTGCTTCCGGGTACACTCGGGCACACTATTCTATCTTATTTCTCTTCCTCTTGTTTTAAAGTTTTTATAGTTTATTTAGGAAATATTTATTTTGATGTTACTGTAATTAAGGTATTTTATTTTTCTGGTTTCCTTTCCTCACTGGGCTTTTTTTCCCTGTTGGAGCCCCTGGGCTTATAGCATCCTGCTTTTCCAACTAAGGTTGTAGCTTAGCAAGTAATAATAATGATGAGACCTTGGACTCCTCCCAACAGTCCGTGTAGGAACTATGCTTCTGCAGCACAGTTAACCCAATGTCAACTCATCAGTTACTTATTAATACCTGATGTAGGAGCTGAATGTAAGTGACCTTCTCCCTCATCCTGTCTCTCATGATCATGGGAGTATAGGCACTGAAGGACACTCAATCAGGTGAGCATACCTCTCCGAATCATGCATTACAAAATTTAGCTACGATTTTATAATGCATATGATTGTCTGTTTCAAAGTATATTACATTCCTTGTCTGGCAGGGAAAATTTCACTAAATTTTAGGTCACTTGAGGATGAATGTATGCCTTTACCTCTTATCAGAGCCGGGCATGAGCTTTCTAAGCCAGTGGTCAAACATTCACCATTTCTGACTTTGGGACTTCCTCCCATCTAAGGAAGACCCCCATTGAAATGGTGAGGGTTTTGTATTCACTTAGAAACAAAGTTCAAATTTTGAAAAGACAAAGTGACAATGTGATACTAGCATCACCTCACCAATGTGTCGATGGATGCATGGTGCAACCGTTCAAATTTTGAAAAGACAGTGACAATGTGATACTAGCATCACCTCACCAATGCGTCGATGGATGCATGGTGCAACCATACATTACTGCCATGCCCACCAGTTTTCTTCTACAGTACATGGTTGGAAGAAAAGTGCACTAAGAGCTTGACCCATTAGAATGACGACGGATTGTATGGCTGGGAAAAATATGAATTATTCTTAAAATTTGTAGTTTTTAGGCAAAAAATTGAAATGTAAATGATAATTCTAAAAAAAGTTCATTTAGATTGTTACTTTTTTCTGCTAAAGGCAGAGTTTCCTAAATTTAAACTAGGTTCAAATTTGTCTTTGTACAGTATTTTCAAGCAGTTGGAGCACCTGTTGTTGATCATTGAATACTAAAATGAACAATACTAAAACTGGTGTCAAAAGAGCTACGAAAATATTTTGTTTTAGGAGACTGAGGAGGGTCCATGAACTAGAACCTCTCGAATTCATAGAATCATTAGTTGTTCCTACACAAATACAAATCTGAGCCCTTTTAATTTGGAGATTATTCTAGTGCAGCTAGACTTGGCTGTTTAACTTTTTAACGAGGTGTCCGTAATTACCAGCCAGTAGTAGGGAAGCCCTGCCCCCTTGCGGGCAAACTGATCATTCACTTTGATTATGGCCGCTCACACAAATTTGGTTTTTACCCCTTTCTGTTTCAGATTGAATGTGTGTGCCTGATGCAGCACTTTCACCAGAACAGTAGTAGAGAGGCTGATCCTCATTTTTAATGCCAGAGGTACATTTGCAGTTAAAATTCCCCATGAGGAATGTAGGGAGTGGTCACCCTCCCAGTGGCAGGAGTATGGCATCAGGAGAAATTGTACTAAACACTATTCTTCCCCCTCGAAGTCGAAAAGAGCACATAAATGTTTTACCAACCTCTGGTACTCTGCCAGCTGACCATTCATCATCAGTCTCTTCTGGAAGCAAGACGGGGAAGAGTGGTAATGAATTAACTCTAGATCAAGTTTTAGGCTCGACTTGGAATAAAGGGTACTCCATCCAAGGAAGGGCTGGATGTAGCATTTGATCATGCTAAAGGGTTGTGATGACTTCACACTGCTTTGACCTTCAGCCTGATCTGGAGTGGCCGGCTAATACTCTGCCCTTGAATCAGACTTCATTAATTGCCCTACACCCTATGGGAGTCAACGAGGGACTTGGTATCGGAAAAAACCAATTCTTTCCAAAAGACATGCCATAGCCCCTCTAACTATAAGCGTGGTTGCTCTTGCAAGTCTAGGGCAGCGCGCTCCCTCAACTAATGCACATTCTTGTGAGCAATGCATCTGAGCCCCCAACATGTCTTGACTCAGACTCATTATTTATTGATGAATGCGTTACGTTGCGCACACCTTCACCCTCAAGCGGCTGATCCAAATTGAAAATGAGGCAGAATCACAATCTTTCCTACAGGTTCTAGCATTGGGAAAGTCCCCAGCTCACCAATCAAATGTAAAGGAATAGGCTCGGCCTTTACTTAAACAGTCACAGCTACTAGCCATACAATGGCAGCAACTTCTAAGCCATTTGACATTCCTAGAGAAACTGGTTTCTCACAGTATAGCCATCTAAAATCAGTACAATGGTGCTTAAAAAGACACCCACAATCCACAAACCGGCCCCAAACTTTATCAAAATACACCAAACTAGATGTGGTTTGGTGGGTAGACGAGAACCTATTTCAGTACTCCATTAGAGTGGTCCCCTTGAGATATGTTTAGAGACATGTCAAAGAAAGGGTAGGTGGCTCATCTCAAGGACCAACTGACATCAGGTCAGTGGTCACGAGAGAACAAAGCGCTCCTCATCGATGCATATACCAAGGCACTTCCCCCAATTTTGGGGGTAGCCGACATCAACAAATAAAAAAAAAAAGGGGACCTCTCCTCTCTACATTCCTCCCAGCCTAACCAGGGACTCAACCGAGTTCAGCTGGTACTGCTAGGGTGCCACAGCCCACCCTCCCCCGTTATCCACCACAGATGAAGCTTCATAATGCTGAATCCCCTACTGCTGCTACCTCCGCGGTCATCTAAGGCATCGGGGGCAGCAGGGCCTACCGGAACTGCGTCATAATCGCTCGCCATTCATTCCTATTTCTAGCACGCTCTCTTGCCCCTCTCTCATCTATCCTCCTATCACCCAGAGCTTCCTTCACTCCATCCATTCACCCAAACCTTGGCCTTCCTCTTGTACTTCTCCCATCAACTCTTGCATTCATCACCTTCTTTAGCAGACAGCCATTTTCCATTCTCTCAACATGGCCAAACCACCTTAACACATTCATATCCACTCTAGCTGCTAACTCATTTCTTTAACCTGTTCTCACCCTCACCACTTCGTTCCTAACCCTATCTACTCGAGATACACCAGCCATACTCCTTAGACACTTCATCTCAAACACATTCAATTTTTGTCTCGCCGTCACTTTCATTCCCCACAACTCCGATCCATACATCACAGTTGGTACAATCACTTTCTCATATAGAACTCTTTACATTCATGCCTAACCCTCTATTTTTTACTACTCCCTTAACTGCCCCCAACACTTTGCAACCTTCATTCACTGACGTACATCTGCTTCCACTCCACCATTTGCTGCAACAACAGACTCCAAGTACTTAAACTGATCCACCTCCTCAAGTAACTCTCCATTCAACATAACATTCAACCTTGCACCACCTTCTCCTCTCTTACATCTCATAACCTTACTCTTTCCCACATTAACTCTCAACTTCTTCTCTCACACACCCTTCCAAATTCTGTCACTAATCGGCCAAGCTTCTCTTCTGTGTCTGCAACCAGTACAGTATCATCCGCAAACAACAACTGATTTACCTCCCATTCATGGTCATTCTCGTCTACCAGTTTTAATCCTTGTCCAAGCACTCGAGCATTCACCTCTCTCACCACTCCAACATACAAGTTAAACAACCACGGCAACATCACACATCCCTGTCTCAGCCCCACTCTCACCGGAAACCAATCGCTCACTTCATTTCCTATCCTAACACATGCTTTACTACCTTTGTAGAAACTTTTCATTGCTTGCAACAACCTTCCACCAACTCCATATAACCTCATCACATTTCACATTGCTTCCCTATCAACTCTATCATACGCTTTCTCCTGATCCATAAACGCAACATACACCTCCTTACCTTTTGCTAAATATTTCTCGCATATCTGCCTGACTAAAAATCTGATTCATACAACCTCTACCTCTTCTAAAACCACCCTGTACTTCTAAGATTGCATTCTCTGTTTTATCCTTAATCCTATTAATCAGTACTCTACCATACACTTTTCCAACTGCACTCAACAAACAAATACCTCTTGAATTACAACACTCATGCACATCTCCCTTACCCTTACAGTATATAGTGGTACAATACATGCACAAACCCAATCTACTGGTACCATTGACAACACAAAACACACATTAAACAATCTCACCAACCATTCAAGTACAGTCACACCCCCTTCCTTCAACATCTCAGCTCTCACATCATCCATACCAGATGCTTTTCCTACTCTTCTTTCATCTAGTGCTCTCCTCACTTCCTCTATTGTAATCTCTCATTCTCATCTCCCATCACCGGCACCTCAACACATGCAACAGCAATTATATCTGCCTCCCTATTATCCTCAACATTCAGTAAACTTTCAAAATATTCCGCCCACCTTTTCCTTGTCGTCTCTCCTTTTAACAACCTTCCATTTCCATCTTTCACTGTCTTCAATTCTTGAGCCAGCCTTCCTTACTCTCTTCACTTCTTTCCAAAACTACTACTTATTCTCTTGATATGAATGACCCAATCCCTGACCCCACCTCAGGTCAGCTGCCCTCTTTGCCTCATGTACCTTGCGCTTTACTTCCACATTTTTCTCTTTATATTTTTCATACTTCTCTATACTATTACTCTGCAGCCATTCTTCAAAAGCCCTCTTTTTCTCTTCCACTTTTTCCTTCATTCCACCATTCACTGCCCTTCCTCATGCTGCCTCCAACAACCTTCTTGCCCCACACATCACTTGCAATCCCAACTAAATTTTCTTTTACTAACTTCCACTCCTCTAAATTACCAGTTTCTCTTACTTTCACTTCGTTATATGCCATTTTCAACCTTTCCTGATATTTACATTTTACCCCCAGTTTTATTAGCTCTTCAACCCTCAATAGCTCCCTTTTACATCCACCTACTCTATTCCCCCACTCTTTTGCTACAACTAATATTCCTTCCACCAAAAAATGATCAGACATACCATTAGCCATACCCCTAAACACGTGCACGTCTTTCAATCTTCCAAACATTCTTTTAGTTATCAACACATAATCCATTAATGCCCTTTCTACTATTCTATTTGCCACTCTTACCCATGTATACTTGTTTTTATCTTTCTTTGAAAAAGCTAAAACTTATCACCATCTCTTGCTCAACACACACATCTACCAGTCTCTCACCACTCTCATTTTCACCTGGTTAGCCATACTTCCCAATGACACCTTCTACCTCTCCAGCGCCCACTCTAGCATTTAAGTCACCCATGACAACTACATAATTCCTTCTACACACCTAGTTAATTAATTCCAGAACTCATTCCGCTCTTCTTCACTTTTCTCAGTACCTGGCCCTTACGCACTGACAAAAGCCCAACATTCCCTACCCAACCTAACCCTTACCGACATTAACCTAGATGATATCTCCTTCCATTCCACTACTTTACCTGTCATCCATTCACTCAGCAATAAAGCCACACCCTCTCTCGCTATTCCCCTTTCAATCCCAGACACTCTACCAGACATTTCACCAAACATCACTTCACCCTTCCCTTTTATCTTTGTCTCACACAAGGCCAATACATCCATCCTTCTATTCCTAAACATACTTCCAATTTCACATCTTTTACTCTCTATTGTACTACATCCACGCACATTCAAACACCCCAAAACTAGAGTGCGGTGAGCAGTCACTCTCCCCCCAGCTCCATCTCTGCTGATGTCTCACAGGATTGTAAATACAGGAGAGGGGGTTCCCAGCCCCTTCGTCCCATCCCTTTTAGTCTCCTCTTATGGCATGCAGGGATAACGTTTGCGCTATTCTAATTGTTTTTATGCCCCCGCGGCTAAAGTTAAAAGTAGCCTATGTGGGTCTTTAAAATTTCTAAGTTGTTCTAGTCAGTCACTCTGTTGCTTCGATGAATGACAATACAACCTTAGTGCCATATATCAACTAGAAAGGAGGCACAGCTTCACAGATGGCAGTGGCAACACAGGTGGGCAATCCACGACGCAGTAATTCCCTCATCCTGATTCACTCCCAGGAAAAAGAATGTTATAGCTGACACTGACACATCGAGTCAAAAAGGGTAGATAGTTCGGCCAGAATGATCTTTACTCCCCAAACAATGACAAAGCTCCTGACTTTGTCTAGTTCCTTGACAATCAACATGTTTGCTACAAGCCTCAACAGGAAACTGCTTGAGGAAGCATTCCAGCACCCATGGGAGGGCCTCAACGTTCATGCTTTTCTGATGCTTTGCCTGCCTCGAAAGGTAATAAACAAAGTACTTTCATCTAAAGACATGAAGTTAAACTAGTAGCTACAAAGTGGCCTCAAGCAGAATGGTACCTAGACCTTCCACATCTACTAGTAGAGATTATGAGAGAACTTTCTGCAGTGGACCAACCTGCTCTGTCAACCCCACCTGTAGAGGTTCCACAAATCGGTGGATTCCTTATCACTTCACAGGTGGAAGTTATCCAGCATCTCTTCTGAGAGTGGCTTTTTGAACAAAGCAGCAAAAGGCATTTTTTTTTTGCCTCTGGAAATTCTCCACTGACGTGTGTCAAGCAAAGTGAGCCATCTCCTGTCTTTGGTGTTGAAGGTATACACTCGGAGCCTCTATTCCACTAGTGACAGACTTTTTAACATACATAAAGAAGCGAAAAAGCTTCTCGGTATTGGCAGTGAAAGGGTATTGTTCAACCTTGAGCCAGGAACTAAGACTGAGAGGAGTGAATATTTCCTTGTCATGGGAATTATCCATACTTGTCCTCCTTGTGAGATTCAACCTCCTGCTTTGGATGTTACCAAATTATTACGGTGTCTAAAAGAGAGCTTGTTACGAACTGTTGGGGCAAGCCTGAGGTAGGGACCTTATCCTAAGTACAGTGTTTTACTCCCTGATTTCTCTCACTTGGAACACTGGAGGCAGGTGTTTTTATTGTTTGTTCGTGACTTTGTAGCAAAGACTCAAAAACCATAAATTCTGGTTTCCAGATTTTAATCTTATAAAATACAGTATCCTTTAGGGAATACCCAACTACACGGGATAAGTTACTTTTGTGTCCTTTAAGGGTGCTACCTTAAAAGAACCAAGACTGCCAGACCCAGGTTGCAACCTTTTTGTAAGCACTAGCAGAGTGAAAAGGAAAGAAACCTTCCTCCATACGAGGGGAAGATGGATGTTTACAGGCAAACCCATCTTTTGTTCATGCTTTTAAGTCAAGAGACTGATTAGCCAAGAGTTGTTGGGTCTTTTAAAAAGACTGGCCAGACAGTACTACATTGTATCCCTCTCTGGTTATGGCTGATATTTCCTTTGCCTGCACTTACATCCAGTAGTCTGGTGTATTCATTACACATCTCTTTCCTCATACTACTCATAACAAAGATAACCCAAAAAATTCTTATTCATTCAAGGGGCTCACTTTCACTGTTATTGTTTAGTGGCTACTTTTCTCTAGGTAAGAGTACAAGAGATTGTAGTTATGGTAAGCAGCACTTCTAGGACGACACTACGAAATCAAACCATTGTTCTCTGTACCATGTTCTTCCACTGTCTTGGGTTAGAGTTCTCATGCTTGAGGGTATGCTCAATTGAGCACACCATTCAGTTTCCTTATTTGTTTTCCTCTTTGGTTATTTTTCCTGTTGGAGCCCTTGGACTAACAACATCCTGCTTTTACAACTAGCATTGTGGTATAGCTAATAATAAAAAGATATTTCCTCTGCAACATCCTTGATTTCCTAGGACATGAACCTCACGGTACGTTTAACCCTGGTTTACAAGCTGTTTAGGATGCTATTCTCCGCACCCTATCTGGCCTGAGATTGGCAATCCCGAGATGGTAGCCAGTTAGTTTGGTAAACTGACCTCTGTCCTCGTAAGGATGAGTCTGCTAATTGAAGAACAATAATTTGTATTTTTTCATAATACAAACCCAAGTTGTTCAATTTCCCACCATCAACCCCCCCCCCCCATTCTAAGTCCCAGATGCAATCAGTGACTATTCAATGTTTTGGAAAGGAGTTGAGGTTTCCCTAATCCCGGCCGGTAACTACCAACACATCTCAATAAAAGTTAAATGGCCGAGATTCATCTGTGCTAGAATCATCTCATTAAATATCTTGGGTTTGTATATTTTTAAAAAATGCGCATTACTTATAAAATTTGATTTTGAGTCTTTGAACTAAGGTTTCTACCGTGTTCATGAACCCTTTTGCCTCTAGGTAAGCCTCCTCAAACCCCTAAAAAAAATATTGTAGTGGCTCTTTTGTGAATACAGTTTTAGTAATGTTGATTTTAGTGTTTTATGGAAAGTTTAATTTACGACAGCTCAAACTGCTTGAAAATGCAAAGAAAAATTGGAACCTAATTTAAATTTAGGACAATTCTGCCTTTAGCAGAAGAAGTGTGTCAATCTCTTTGCTTTTTTTTATACTTATAATTCAATTTTTTTTTTTTGTATAAATATGTTTTCAACTATACAAAACCTTATGGATATACAGTATGTCTTAACCATTTTTATACAGTAGTTTAAGGAGAATATATAGAATAAAATTATAGGTTCAGGAGTGTGTGACAATCACAAATCATTTTGAGATGTACTGTTCACAATTATCAACATTGATGAATCACAGTAATATAAAATTATAATTTGAACAAATTTAAAAGTTCAGGATGTGACAATCCCAAATCATTTTGAGATGTACCGTTTTATTATTGTTTACTTAATCACTTTTGACGAAGTTTAATTTCTTGAAGTTTGAGAAATGCACTACGTAATCCTTAAACTATAGCTGTGATATTGGTACAGCTGTTGACATGCTGCCGTACTGATATCGCAACTACAGTAAAAGGATTATGTTAGTGCATTTCTCAAACTTCAAGAAATTAAACTTCTTCCAAGGATAAAGTCAACACCAATGAGAACAGTATATCTCAAAATGGTTTGGGATTGTCACACTCCTGAACTTTTAAATTTGTTCAAATTAGAATTTAAAATTACTGTGATTTGTCAATAATTGTTTGAATTATTCATACTTTGTGTCAACATTTTATCATGACATCTTTTTAAATTGTTCACTGCTTTTCTATTATGCATCATGTATAAAAAATGAATATTTATGTAATAAAAATACACAAAAGGACCAATAAAAATATATAATTTACCAGAATCTTTTATTTCACATCGTACAAAATATTTCAATCTTTTATTTCACATCGTACAAAATATTTCTTATAAATATATAAATAAAAAAATATTTTTTATTTTTTATTTTTTTTCCTATATATGTGTACCCCCCCAAAATAGGGGCTGACCTTAAAAAACTGCCTTTATGGCACTTTGAGACCATCCCTTGCTGCCCTGCAGACCAGAGAACTCAGGCAGTAGTCAAAACGATCTCAGAGCAACTGCCATTAACAGCTGTGGAGTGTGTCTTTCTTAATGGAAAATTGAGTATTTGGCAACTGTGTATTTGCTACTGGAAGTATTGCCACTTGGTCATCTTCCAGTTTAGGTTAACATTCACTGAAATGGAGTATCTTGAGAAAGTTCATAAGAACGTAGTTATAACTTTAGGACAATGCTGCAAGTTTTTTATCCTTTATCATAAAGTTTTGTCTTAGATGAAATTCTTAAAGGTGATCAAAATGTTCCAGTGAAAAGTAATAAGTAATCTTGAACCCAGAAGTAATTGATAAAATTCTCAAGTCACACTTGTAGTTTAGCCAATTGCCAGATTTTTAAAAGTACCATTTAACTAACTGAAGCAAATTTGCATTATTTATGACTGGATATTAAATTTATATTTTTTTACCCATTCAATGCCCTAAGACCATCTTTGACTATAGTTACATACTCCTTTTGAAAAGGACAGTCTAAGTAACTCCTACTCCACAATGGTCTGAGAGAATACTGTGCTTGGAAAGTATGATGCTCAAGATAAGTACCTGGTAGCAATACCATATATTGAAAAGTGTCCTCTTCATAAGACACTTCTGGGGGTGGAATTCATTGCTGTATAGCCCAATTTCTATAATGGAATGCATACCATAGAATAAAGTCCAGTTTAAGAAAATATATTCAGAAAGCATTGGCACTAGCCATAACTTCCACGTTTCCCTTAGATCGATACTACTTAGATAAGCGGAATATATTCTGACTAAATAAATGACAATTTTACCAAACTAAGATACATTTTAAATGTGACTTCAAGGTTCGAGCAAAGATTTTCCTTGCATTTACAACCAAATGTTTTGATTACAAAGAATTATTTCACTACTTTTCATGCAAATGTATCCGTTTACTGTCCAGAATAACCAGTGTGTGCATAGTCAAACGCAAGAATTATATCACGCAGTATTTATTCACGTGAATTACACAATAGTTAACCTGAATTCTACCTTATTCATACCATTGCATCAGTTGAAATAAAAGGCAACTTGAAACTCGAATGTGAATGAATCATCATTAATGTTCAGACATTTTTAATTTACTTGAAAGTGACAAGTCACAGCTGAAGGCACGAGTCATTGTTTCGAGCACAGTTCATTATACGAGGTTTCAAAAACTTCCAAGAAAGCAGTAAGACCGAATACACGTCCGAGAAACACCATTCACACGCTGCTTCTTTGATGAGCGAAAGACTTCAGAAAAGGGGATGACATCTGTGCAGGGTACTACCCTGACGCCCGCTCACTTCACCCCAGCGAGACGGCAGATCGAACTAGTGTTGCATTCCCCTGCACGGACGAGTTAGCACAGGCAGCGTGCCCGCCTAGGCAAGGCTCCGAGAGACGTGCATATGGCACTAAGGTGGTCTTAGATACCATAAGGCAGCGGTCAAATACCTCCCTTGGCAGGCAACTAACTACCTGACCTTTACATTACACAAAACCATCTATACATATTAAGTAATTTCCTGTATGTTCAGTAAACCAAAAGGCAAAATTTATTCAGTGCGCCTCTGTAATTATGCGTCTCGGTGCAAATGGCTATCTTCAATCTTTGGTTCTCCTTAATATTGTATCAATTTGAATACCTTACATATCTTCACCCCAACTGACTGACACAACAGCAAAATCCGAACAGATACGACCTACACCACTTGAGAAAATATAGTCTACCAATGCAGAAAGTAAACTGTTAGGAATGAACCAAATCATCTATTTGTACTATGTTCATCAAACGTCAACATACAAATGGATGAAATACTAGCAATAGTACAAAAAGATCAGCATCCAATTTGGCAAGTATGCAAAGCAAAGAGGATAAAAAGTCCCATGAACACAGACTAAACAAATGGTAATAATTGTGCCAAGACCCAATAACAGATTCACATTCAATCTGTCCATAATAGTATTTATAAGTCTCTTCTTTTCAAGAGGAAATGCAAAAGTCCCTGTCCCCAATAGCATATAAATGTACAAAGATCATCCAAATCAATTTTATGCTAACATGAAGGCAATCAAAATAAAACCAGCTTAAAAGATCCTTTACTCATACCTTGAAGTAAGAACGAACTTCAGTCTTGCTCCAAAGACTTGGATTTCTGAATTTGGGCCAAACGGCTATGGGTAAAAATGAGGAAGTACAGTATATAATGCAGAGAATAAACGAAGGAGGTTAACTGCTCTGCGATGCATCACTTTATTCAACAAGCAAGGGCAACTGTTGTGCACTGAAGACCTAGCACACACATAGGAGTGAAGGTATTGGGTAACAAGCATATGCTTGCAAATAGACTTGCTAAAAATTTAGCAAACTTGATCCCTTTACATAACAATTTGAAAGACGTTAACCTCAAAAAGACTCAAAGCAAACGAACTACTTCACAACAGTAGGGAAAGATTAGGGAGTCAAGTAGTAAAGCTGCCACTCTAAAACCTCACCAAGTTTGCTGATCTCATATGACCTTAGAAATGGCTTCACATCACAATTAAATACACAGTACTTCGCCAAAGAAGATACAGTAATAAGTTTCTTTTGGTAAATGTAAAGAGCAGCGAAAAAGTTACCAATTGCGCATTATTCACCAAAACCTGCTGAAATGGTTGATCCGCAGGGCTCTGTACTAACCCCATTATTATTCAACATCTACACAAATGAACTATCGCAACTCCAGGACATTTGAGGGTTTATACATACTGACGATCTGCATTGCAACACAGACATGGACCTATAAGTCACAAAGGAAGACTGACGAAGGCATTATCATCTCTCTCAGACTATTACAAAAAAATGGCAATTTAAGTCAAAACCCATGAAAACCCCTGTGTGCTCATTCCATCTTAACCTCCAAACGTACAGAAAACTGAAACTAAAATGGGAAAACAAAGAACTGCAAAACCATCCACATCCAGTGGACTTGGTGTCATTCTTGATAAAACACCAACTTTTCAGGAGCATGTTAACAAGCTCAAGAAAAAAGTGGCCACCAGAAATAATCTCCTCAGCTGATGCAAAAACTTTAAAGCAAACAGCCTTGGAGCTAAGTTACTCCACAGCAGAATATTGTGCACCTGTGTGGGAAAGATCAAGTCACACTAAAAATGAATATTAATCTAATAAAGCTTGTAGACTAATCACTAGTACTGTATACTAATAGCAACAACCCTACCAGTTTGCACAGACTAGCCAACATCACGCCACCTGGCATCCGTCGAGATGCCCTTTCTAGAGGAAAAGATCAAACAAGAAAATGATCACAGGCACCCACTCTACAACTATCATAAAACAAGACGTCTGAAATCACGGAAGAGTTTCATGACAGTGAAAGAACTCGAGACCTCAGCCCTATCAAAATATAGACTATAAATGGAGAGCGAGTGACAGTCAGACCAACTAACAATGCCCTCCCTAACCCTAGTGAAGACGTAGGTTATGGATCCTCCCTTACCAGGAAGAACAAAAACTGGTAGGACAAGGAATAACATCAAGAGGGGCCGACCTGTTCGGACATGGATCTCAGAACAGCAAACGATACAGCACTCAATGGGTAGAACATGATAAGATTTGATGTATGATGTTGCATCGGTCTCTCTTCTTTTAATTTTATGAAACAAAATGGCTGCGGACAAATACGCACCCAGTAACAAGCACGAGACTAATAGAGGAATCTTTTATCGAAAAGACACACAACAACCTGGAATTAGTACAATGACTCGCAAACTAAACCTGAGACAGAATTAATGAATAGCATTTTCAGGAAAGAAATTTCTATGGTAGCGGTGTAAGAATACTACCACTGTACGACCTGTGTTCCGTAGAAAATTATCAAAAGGACAGCTGCTGCCCTGCAGTCTTGCTTTTTACCAAAAGGCTATGACCACTGCCAATGAGTGGAAACTACAGGTTTGCAGTTGGACTATTAATTCAAAGACTAGACCCACCGCCTATAACTATGGTTGATAACTGCAAAGGCATGAAGTAAAAACCCTGTGAAACAGTGCCCGATGCAAACGCAACTGACCCCTCATTGTAGGGGGGTAATGGTGGGAAATGTGATGTCCCCCGAACAGAAAATGAGTATCATACTCAAGGCAGAGAAATTCAATAAATTATTCAGGGAACGAAATGAATAGCCTATTCAAAAAAATGAAACTGAATAGCCTATTCAAAGAAAAGGAAATGAATAGCCTATTCAAAGAAAGGAAACTGAATAGCCTATTCAAAGAAAAGGGAATGAATAGCCTATTCAAAGAAAAGGGAATGAATAGCCTATTCAAAGAATAGGGAATGAATAGCCTATTCAAAAAAAGGGAAACTGAATAGCTTTTTCATAGCAGAGAATATGAATAATATATTCAGTGAAATAAACAAGGGCTCAAATAATCAACATACTTGACAGAAAGGTCGAAAACAGATTTGATTCTAAGGCCTAAGGGAATAACAAGAAGCTATGAACCTGACCTACACTGGGCATCACTTAACAACAAAGTCAACTTTATCATTGCAAATAGATAAAGATCTCTACTTTTATCCTTTACTTGAAAGACAAAAGTGTAATATGGCAGTACCTGTTACGATATTTGCCAAGCGTTAAAGAGGCATTAGCTATTCAACTATAGACACTAGAAACATACTTAGATTTCTATCAAAGGTAACCAGCTATGGATTAACTGCAAAACTAGGATAAAATAAATCCATTAAAAACGAGTAAGTAATGGGAAAAATTAACTAAACGCCACTCCAGTGACCTGACACCTTTTTTCTTACAGTATCAGCACCAAAGACAGCATCCTATATCATTCTAAAACTGCATACCAAAGTCAACGCCATCCATTACATTTACAATGACAATCGATAACTGAAAAGGAGCTATGTAGAAAATACTTCTATGGGAAAATTTGGCTTTTCTTCCTCCTGCTTGACTCCAAATGAAGAAAGGCTTAACCCATCTACTATTCCTACCACATATGTAACTTCTTGATCAGTTATCCAGAAAAAAATAACTTCTTATCACTTGTATCATTGTGTTATAGAGTATTTCACATCAATGAAAATCCCCTTTCTATATCATCAAACTTCAGCCAGGACTCAAGCTATAAAGTTTATACAAGAATGTACGAGGGAGTTGGAGACCTCAAGCAACTACCCACCCAATCCAAAAGCAATGCTTAAGTCGGAGCATATGAGCTACTCAGGAGTCAATACTAATGAAGACAACCTTGACCTTATAACAGAAACCAGTCAGTTCCAAATACTAACCAAAATTGCCAGCCTTTCATACAGTCAATTACAAATCAGGTACGAACAAACACATTGAAAATTGAGAGCTGCTTCACTTTGATTCGACAAAGGTGGAAAACACCTTGTGATATGTACGGAAAGCAAAAAGTATTTCCAGATAAGAAAGAAGCACAGGAACTTATGAGAAATAATGAAGGACACTAAAGAAATTGGAAGTACGATTATCTAGTGGTGAGGTTAGAAGTTTGTAAAATAATCGCTTCCTTCATTATAGAGAGGGACCAAACATCAAGAAATAACACAGACTCCAAAAGTGGCTCGGGTGAACAGTTAGAAGACGAATGCCCAAAGGAAGTGACATCAGATGGAAGCAAATCAAGCTTTGCTTTCCATTCAAAAAACAAAAGAGGCAACTGATAAGATGAGAAGCTTTAAAAATGACACGTGAGAGGAAAGAAATCTTCCAAAGAAATAAGAAGACCATCCAACACAGGCAGCATTTACATCAGATCAGACAGACAAGATATGAGTATAGAAAGATTAAACATGTCTAAATAAAACATATCAAGATACATTTAAGTCATCTTTGAACACTTTTCTAATGGAAACATAAGGTAAATTCCTGAGATCTGCAAGAAAAAAATTTAGCAGGGATACATCAATGCAAGGAGCATCCACATATTTTACAGAAGAGTAAAATCCATTATGGATTCATAAGAACCAAAAAATAAATACTTTACAAAAGGAGTAATATGGTGTAATGAACCTTTCATACTGGACTAAGGATCATAGAACACAAAATGAAACCTTTAGAAGAAGAAAATCAAAATCAGCTGTGAGAACTGAATAAAAAATAAATTCCACAGACCGGAGTAGAATAAGTCCAAGAAATATGTGCAAAGGAAATCAATCGAATAAATGGGAAAGAAGTTTAGAATAGATTTAGCAATACACATATTCTTTTAACTGAAAAAGCAGTAAAATGAGAGTATAAATCTATTTAAGACAGGCCAAATACCACCTCAGAAAGATATAATATTGGGTGAATTTAGGAACGAACACATACATACATATACCAAGGCACTTCCCCCAATTTTGGGGGGTAGCCGACATCAAACAAATGAAACAAAAAAGGGGACCTCTCCCCTCTACGTTCCTCCCAGCCTGACAAGGGACTCAACCGAGTTCAGCTGGTACTGCTAGGGTGGCACAGCCCACCCTCCACTGTTATCCACCGCAGATGAAGCTTCATAACGCTGAATCCCTTATTGCTGCTACCTCCGGGGTCAATCCAAGGCACCGTAGGAAGCAGCAGGGCCTACCGGAACTGCGTCACTAAAGGGCTCCCTAAATCTTTCAAAGCATTGAACAGATTTAGGGATGCAATGTAAGCAAGAAACTCCATGTCGTTGTTGGAGGACAGTGAACCCTGCGAAAACAACTTTATAATTTGTGAAATTAAGAAAATATTCTTGGAAATAAGGAGAGGAATCATTGCTGTACAAGCTTTGGATTCTAAAACACAAGACAAGCCAGAAAGGCCAGATGTTAATACAAAATCCCTGAGCAAGGGCTGACATTTGAAATACAGCATCCAAGGATAGTGTGAATATACGTTTTCCATCACAGTCTCCAAAAAGTAGCCTCAAATATCAGTTTTGATTCTTAAGTTAGTAACTCAGAAAATGAATCGACAAGGAACTTTCCTAAAGAGGAATAAGTTCAGCATTACCACACAAAACTTCTCAACAGATTACGCAGAGCATTGCACAATTTACAGAATTTTTTTTTTAGTTTCAACAATCTTTCATACTCTCAATACGATCTTCATTTCAATAGTAAAACAATAGGTGTATTTTGGAATCATTTAGCCATTACGCCATAAGATAAAATTAGCCATTAATGACCTGTGAATTTCATTCTAATCATACTGAAATTTTTTTACAGTTTTATGAAAAGGAAATCAAAATAAATCTATGCTTTTTGGTATGGCCAAACTTACGGGATTCCAAAGTGCAATACGATTTATTATTTGGTAGAACCATGGAACAACCCGATCTCCCAAAGCATCCGACTTTCCCGTTTGCCAATCTCAGGAAACATGGGACGAAAAAATCTCTAATATTGACTACCAAAAAATACAATGCCATATTAAGGATGATCATATTCCCTCCATATTTCATGTAGATGTACGAGCGCATAAAAAAATCTACAATCAAAGCAGGCTGGATAAAACCAATCTTTCAGGGAACATTACTATGAAAATGTTCAAGAAAAAACACAAACTGCCTTTTGAAAAGCCCTCACTACACAACAGCTATATATCAAATCCTCTACCGACAGAGATACTCCAGCACATGACAATGATGTCATATTAAGCTTTCGTGGTATTTCACAGGACCACAATTTCCAAGCCGCTTCCAGGAAACGAAAAAACAACCACTTCCTTCGGAACAATGAGTCTACTCAAAATTAGCGTAAACATTAACAGGAAATTACAAAATCTATAAAGATAATTTCATAAATGTAAAGTAATTACATCACCTCGGGATGAAATGACGCAACTAAGATGCTTGTTCACTTTCCCTCACTCGATCGCCCACAGAGGAACAACGCGTGCGGTGAAAACCGAACGTGTACAAGGTGATACCGGTCTCCTTTCCAGTTAGTTTTTAAAACCTTATAGAGAAAACTGTGCCTGAACTCTTGTGTCCTTCGTAAATTATAAAGGCCCTTGAATTAACAACTCTTTAATTCACATCCTTCGTGCTTTTTGTTTCTTCAAATGCAATGGTAAAAAAATTTGAATAGGTTAACTATTACGTTTTCGCCTAAAAGTCACACTACATTCCAGAATTATCAAGTTCAATTATGCACACACTGTTTATATTTAGACAATTCTCACAAAAAAAAGCAGTAAAATCCTTTGTAATCAATTCATTTACTTATACATACAGGGCTAATTGCTCGACAAATAACGTCATATTTGAAACAATGATATTTGAGCAAATCAGCATCTTAATAGCAGAATATCTAAAGTTCATCCAAGTGTTTTCATTCTAAATAGTAACGCGGAAGCCCAAAGGCTAATTCTTTAGCTTTCAGAAGACTATTTTCATAAAAGATGGACTTACAATTATACAATCAATATAGGAATCAGGTTATACAGCAAAACTCAACCACCCCCAGAGGATATCTGATAAGGAAGTACCCCTCACTTCTATGGCAAAGAAACCCAGCTACTGTACTCGAGTTTTAAATACCCTCCAGGTACTGTATTCCTTTAGTCCATCATTATACAAGTATGGAATTAATATGACTGGTCTAAACTTCATAAAGAGTAATACAAAACAGCATTGCCATAGATGGTCTCTGTTCAATGAAAGTCTAAAGAAAATATAAATTCACTTATTCAACCAGTCATAATATTAAAAAGCAACTTTGCTTCATGTTATTGAAAAGGAACTTATAAACTCTGACAGTTTGGCAAATAACAATTGTGACTCAAAATTATCAAGTCCTCCAGGGTTCAAGATTACCTTTGTTTCTAGGACATTTGAAGAACACCTTTTACAATCGTATCTAAGTAAACTTTATCGAAAGGATAAAAACTTCAGCATAATCTTAAGCTATAACTTTACATTCTTATCAAATCTAATCAAGATAATCCATTTCAACAAATACTAATCAAATGGAAGACAACAAAGTGAAAGAATGCTCCCAGTATACAAACAGTTGTCAAATAATTTTCCATTCCAAAAAACACATATACCGCATCTGCAATGGGAGCAGCTCTGGGACCGTTTGACGACTGCATGGCCTCCGGCAAGCAGGGAGGGACGTCGTAAGTAGTACCGGGACGGCAGTTTTGTAGGTCAGCCCCTTCAGGTGTGGGCACAGTATGCCTTTATTCATTCCAAATTTCATCTACATCTACACCTGAAAGAGAACTTCATCCTTAGTTTCGATACAATGGCAATGTCAGTTACATAAAAAGACTTTCTTTTGACTATAAGACTGGGATCATGTTTAACTCGAACGATGGTAAGAAATTTCATCAATTTGCAAAGAGAACTTATCAAATAGTGGTATGATTAATCCGCTGTACCTTTACTTATCATATTTCAGAACCTTACGCCCTAATTGTCTAAAGCGTTTACAAACGTTCATCTTGGTCTTATTCTATAAACATCCACAAAACCGACCAACAGAAATATTTTCAGAAATGCTTACTCTGAACTAGGAACACAAATTCAACATTGTACAGCTATATGCATAATTCATACCTAACTAATCATTACCATTACAATCGCATATTGTAAACTAAACCTTCATCAACACAAGTCAAAATGAGCATTTATCAAATAATGTTTTCCTTCCTTCATAATGGAATTTTTGCACTAAGTTCCACCTTTATGGAGTTAGACATGAATAGATTTAAGTATCCATCTGCTCTCTCGATCCCTATTCTTCTGGGTCTTTTCACTTATGCTACTTTTATGTCTACTTATTTTCTTAGATACTGTTCCTAAGTCTATCCCATCATAGAAGTCTATGAAAAATAATCCTCAATTTAAACTAAATGTAGAAACCCAGTCTTATATCAAAAGAAATTACAACATCAATTTCAAAACATAATAACTGACTGTAAACATGAAAGTTCTCTTTAACAATAATCAAATTATAAGTCACAAAATCATTTGATATATACAATAATGTACAGTTTATATATCTCTAGAAACCCACACAGCAGCAGCAATGACCAAATCTCTTTACTGTACAGAGGCTTTCAGACTGTACTATACATAATCATCAAACCGTTATTAAGCCTAAGCATTTGCAACATAAACTACAACTAGCTTGTAGGCAAGAAATTCCCTGAAATGGTTTCGAACCTCAGTATTTTACTCTAAAACTCCTAAAAAAATATTTTTCTAGACTCTACACTACTACACAATACCCATTAAAACAAATTGATATGATAGATTCAGGGAAGTAATACTTTTGCCAAATATATTCAGATCAAACTATTGTACTAATGATGTCATTTTCCGTCAAAACTGACCAAAATGTTCATAATTTTCAAGCATGGTGACAGAACCTTATCTATACAAAAACATCTTGAAAGTTTAATCAAAATGAAATTAAGTATCGCCCAAACTAATCCGTCATTCTGATGGATGGCAAAATATATAAAAAGACCCAGTAGCACAGACTATGCTTCAACAATTAACATGTCGTTAAACTGACTTGAGTCTGCTTTGGTATCTAGCAAAAATCAAACAAACCTACACACGTCATTAGACTCATTAGGCAAATTCATCAAGACTAAGATGCCTTAGATGACCGCGGAGGTAGCAGCAGTTGGGGATTCAGCATTATGAAGCTTCATCTGTGGTGGATAATGTGGGAGGGTGGGCTGTGACACCCTAGCAGTACCAGCTGAACTCGGTTGAGTCCCTTGTTAGGCTGGGAGGAACGTAGAGAGGAAAGGTCCCCTTTTTGTTTTTGTTTCTTTGTTGATGTCGGCTACCCCCCAAAATTGGGGGAAGTGCCTTGGTATATGTATGTATGTATGTAAGAGGCTGATCTACTTGATGTCATTCCCAATTGGAAATTCGATTGCAAATTGGAATTTCTGACTTTCATTGTCACCTATCATTTCCTTTTCCGACTAAAAGAGGAAAAAGTTCCTCTCTTGGTCTGCACAAAGATAAAAATGCTCAAAGCCAGGAAAACATCCACCAACATTTCATTTTTCAATAGAATTCAAAGATTTGGCCAATGCTGCACGAGATACTACAGAACATCTTACGTATATAAAATTCTACTATGATTATTAACAGGCAGAACACATTTGTAATACCTAACAAAGGATGAATAATATTTCTATTCCCCAAAAATAGGTAAGGGAACCATGTCAAAAACGTTTAAAAAGGATTTTGAAAGTAAAAAATGAAGACTGTGCAAAGTCGCAGATCATTCGAACCGCTAATCAAACTAGCCTTAATCAAAACTGGCTAATAATGACACTTCCAGACTTCCCTTCTACAGTATTTGATTATCCATATTATATAACTATTTCCCTACTCTAGACTGAATAATAAATAGCCTAGAGATTTGACTAAGAACTCTGGTTAAGCTATTCATGATAAATATATCCTGCAAAAAAATATTGACTTCCTTCATAGATGCATCTTCCCAAATTGAAGGATTCTTTTTGGTAACTTTAAAGCAATCAAATGTAATTTAAAATTAAATCTATACTTCATAAACAAACAAACTCTTTGGCAAAGCAAAATGTGCTCTGCCTGATAATAATAAGAATGCTAAACATAAAACAAAAAAACATCAATTGTACAGAGAATGCCAGTGAGCTTTTAACAGTGGCCAAAAGAAATCTAGTTTACATCGAGACCTACACCACAAGGGATTACAGACTTAAATTTTGCACTCATAATAATGTTCCTTATTAACTTAGCTTTTATAAAACATCATTAAAAATGGTAAAATAATAAAAGAGTGCTTAATAGTATATGAGTATAAACATACCTTGAAATTCTCAACATACAGAGGTGCTTTTGAAATCCAGATTGACAAAGAAAAAAAGAAATAAACTGTGTTTTAAACAAGAAATGAACTCTAATGGGGTGTGCTCTAAATGCAGAATGTAAAAAAATAAGAAAACTTATTAAATTTGTAGTAAAGAACACTGGAGTTATAAGTCCTAACTTCCTATATCATATGACATTCTTTAATACAAAATAATTTCTGCCTGTGTTTTGTTGCTTGTGTTATTATAAAAGTGTTCCGACACGAAATACATAACCTGGATATTTACTACGAATAGATACAGAACGAACTGACTCCACTCCTAGTAAAGAACTTCAGGTCTGTATAGTTAGGCAATATAAAAACTTCCATATTTGTCATATTTAAAGGTTTAAAGGCCGCTCATGAATGGCCCATGCAAGGGACAGTGACATTGCCCTAGCAATCAGGACAATGCCCTAGAGACTGACCATATATCATATGATCAGCGCCCAAGCATCCTCTCCACCCAAGCTAGGACAAGGGAGGGCCAGGCAGTGGCTGCTGAATGACTCAGCAGATAGACCTATAGGCTCCCCTAAACCCCCCAACCTTAGCTCACAAGGATGGTAAGGTTGCAGACACTAATAGCACTAATGAGTCTGAGCGGGACTCGAACCCGTCTGGAAAACACCAGGCAGAGACGTTACAAATCAGACCACAGCAACCACTAAAATTGAGTTTGCTAAGTGCTTATGAGTGTTTCTTTAAGGCAAACCTAAGTCTTATGAAATTTATTAATCTAATTTTGAAAGAGAAACAAGTTGAAGAAACAAAGGTAACTAAAATTACTTTAAAATCAAAACTATGAATGTGCTTCTTCCCTTTCTAGGAACTACAAAACTGCAAGAATAGTGTGAAATTATTTGTAACCTGTTGATCTTAAAAATCAAATTTTACGGTATCCTGATTGCTTTTTCTATAAGAGCACACAAAAAATAATTGTCTGTATCTATCCCAAATGAATCAAAACATACCCTAATTCAAAATAAATTAATATACTGTACTTTGAATAATTTTCAGTAACTTATAAATAGGAAATATTCATAATGGTAAACGTACAATTAACATGAAAAAATTACTTAATCCATTCAAATCAACCAAAAATCTTTAATTAAAATCGCTGGCATCTCTAAACCTTTAAAATATTACAATTACTCAACCAGTAATATCATCACCAAATGGAAAAATTATGAAACAAGAACCACATAAATTCTGAAAAACTTTTCATGAATTACACGGATTCTATCATTCCAATCTTTCACAAGACATTCTACCACAGATATAATCGTAAGTACAATCTCAGCTTACTGGCACTAAAGAATTCCTTTCCTCTTACATTTTTCTTTATTCAATTCTTTGTAACGGCTCCTCGCCTATCCTCCTCCTTAGATTCCTAGACTAGGTTAAGTCTGTTTGGGGTGCAGATATCTATGGTTATCTACGGATACGTCCCTGATTATACGCGGTATCTTAGGATAGTCGTTCCGGGGGTTAGAAGCCCGTGATACCAGACGGTAAATCTCTTGCAATATCACTCGCAGAAATATTATACAGTAGGAAGCTGCCCGAAGGAACTTCCATCAGGACGACATGGCTCGAGCCCAAAATTAGATTTTTCCTACATCAAAATCCGTTTTATGACCTGAAATACTTTCAGCCAAATCTACCTCTTCTTATTCTATCAAAAACCAAATTTCACTACTGATAAAACAAGATTGGTGTGAAACTAAGTAAATAGACATTAAGCTCATTGAAAAATAGTCTAATACCTGTACGCCTTAGAAATTAAAATTATTTACTGGTAACTAGATGAGTATAATCTACACAAAATAGCATTCTAAGGTAACTGATTGGGAATAATAAGTACTGTTTTGTCTCAGGATATATTAAAGAAAAAGGCTAATTGGTACTGCAGAACTTTTTAAGGGATTTTGACGTAAGAAAAATCTATCTTTGGGCTCGAGCCATGTCGTCCTGATGGAAGTTCCTTCTGGCAACTTCTACAGTATGATATTTCTGCGATTGATATTACAAGAGAATTACCGTCAGGCATCACGGGGTTCCAACCCCCGGAAATGACTATCCGAAGATATCGTGTATAATCAGGGACGTATCCACGATAACCATAGAGATCTGCACCCCAAACAGACCTTACCCAGTCTAATCTACTAAGGGGAAGGATAAGTAAGGAGCCACTACACCTCCTATCACCTTCAAGTGCCCCTATACGTTCCTGCTTCCCATTCCTTCGGACGCAGCTGATGGCTACAGTTCGGTTGATTTTTGGGGGTGCTTTTAATCTTATAACGGTCCTTCAGCAAAGCCTTGAACTCAAACTCTAATGAAAGCGTATATGACCAAGTAAAATAACTAAATGGACCAGGGAAGACATTCGTAAAATCTCATAATGTTCCTTCAGCAAAGTCTTGAACACAAAAATCTAATGAAAGTGTACAGATACTCGTCGACATATGACAGTGTTTGGTTCCAACAAACAGGTCATAATCCAATCTGCTTGTAAGTCAACATTTGTTGAATTACCATAAGTACGTTATACTGTGTCATGTTACTGTAATCATCTTATAGTAAATGGTTTATCAAAAAAAAATCTGTTTCCTTAAAAAAAAAAATTGTCAATTACATGACACAAAATAAATTTCGATCTATAAATCCATTATGATTACGATCAGCTGATCTCAAGCCAACAATACTGTATTGAGACCATAGGCACATACCAATAACGAAAAGTCTCTCTCTCTCTCTCTCTATCTATATTTGTTTCCTTACAAAGTATCTATTAAATACTACACATAAAATAAAACTTGTACTTTGCATAAATCTTTGTTCGATCGTAGGCTGGGCTTAAAACACGTCATTCAATTTCGTCAGCTAATCTCTAGTTTTAGCCAATAACATTGTCACATTTTTAAAAATCATGATTTTAAAAATGTTAATTGTTCTTTATCAAAGTCTTTTTGTCTTTTTTTCAATTTTGGTAGCATTTTAGCAATCAACAACTACTGACTATTTTACTATTGGTTGTGATCAGCGATCTCAAGCTATACTGCTGTATCGAGGATATGCGCAAATACGAATAACAAAGAGTAACATTTATATAATTCCTAAACTTATTTAAAAATCTCCATAATGAATATTACATCATTACAAATATGTTCTAGCAAATCACGGATACTAACGCTGAAGAGTTATTGGGTCCTCCGACTGGCCAGACAGTACGACATTAAATCCCTCTCTCTGGTCATGGCTCATTTTTTCTTTGCTTACACAGACAACGAATAGCCTGGCCTATTCTTTCCACACTCTCTTCTCTCCTTATACATCTGAAATTGTGATTACCAAACTATACGTCTTCACTCAAGGGGTCAACTACTGCACTGTCATTGTTCAGTGGCTACTTTCCTCTTAGAAAGGGAAGAAAAGACTCTTGACCATAGCTTCCACTGTCTTGGGATAGTTTTCCTCTTTAAGGGTACGCTCAGGCACACTATTCTATGCTTCCTCTTCCTCTTGTTTTCTTTGAAATATTGTGTTGGGTAGGCTTAATATTAGAGTCACGGATGAGGCAAAGACAGCCTCTTGATAAACTATCAAGATGTTGTCTTTGCCTCATCTGTTTCTTTATCTTCCTCACAAGTATTCATTATGTAAAACCATCCTTAGTATCCTCCCTTCAGCTGAAGTGCCTATGCTGGAGGGTAATTAGCCTTGCGTGGTGTCTTGGCTCTGCCATGTTGACCCTATTTTACCCAACTTTTTATCTCAACTCTATGGATTGCATCAATCACTTTACATATATTTCGGTACATATTGTTTTTGTTATTATTATTTAGTCTTTATGTATGATGAATCTTTTTAATTGCTTTTAATTTTTCGCCTGTCTGGAGACATTGAGCGAAACCCAGAACCAATACATCCTAGGCTTTTCCAGTGTCGTCTATAGCATTGCAATATTCGTGGTCTGCATGCCAATATTCAAAACCTCTGCATGCCAACATTCAAAACCTCTGCAAGCCAATATTCAAGACCTTACAGTTGCATCCACACAGTATGATATTCTTTTATGCTCATAAACTTTCTAAAATGAAGCACTCATCTGAGCTCCTTATAACTGGTTTTAAGAAGCCAATAATTTTGAAACGGGATGCCATTCCTAGGGCAAGGGAAATGGAAGTGTATACTAGGACTGAGTACCCTGCTTCACGTAAATCCTGCTACGAGTGTGATTGTCATGATATTCAAGTAATGAAAGTTTGTGGCAGGCATAACAACTTTTACTTGTGTTAATCTACCGGAATCCACACAGATGATTCTATCTTCAATTGTCTTTTCTTACCATTATGGCTAAGATAAAGATGATAAAAATGCCTATGTTGCGTTTGTTGGTACTTTCAATGCTCACCATAGGGAGTGGTCGAATCATGTTTCTCCTACTGATCACCATGGCTTTAGAGCATTGGACTTTGCCTCTGAATCAGGTTGTTGGAAAACTGTAAGTAAAGCCATTCATAGGTCTGATAACTACCTGGACCTAGTATACACTGACTCCCTTGACGTTATACCAAGTACGGTTGGTTCTCCAGTCGGGACATCTGATCATGCCTTAATTTACTAGTAGTAAAGACTGATCAGCCTATCTCTGATGTATCATATTCATGTAAGATTGATATAGAATCTCAAGCAGACTGGAATGGCATTTATTATTCCTAACTTGAATTGGTCACAGTTGCATAACAATGCTGAGCCTGCTGTTCATTTGAATGACTATCTGGTCAACATAATTGATAGGCATATCCCTTTTCATGTAAAAGACAAACCCTGGTCACTTTACTTTACTTCAAAGGCTGCTTTTCTGGTCCTATACAACAGGGGAACCCTACTCTCTACAGGACCTTTACGGTCATTACTGTATATCACACCACGTATTGCTCGCTTATTGTCAATTCCACACTATCGAAGCACTTAGAGAGAAAAAGAAAGTCTTCAGTTTCCTCTCAAAGCCTTAATATCTTCAGTCTTTCGGATGTCTAGTGGAAGCTTACTGTATAGTCTCGGGGCTGCATATTTAAAGGCTCTAGAGCCTACAATAGACACTACAATAACTTAAAACCATCAGTAACTTTTTTCCCGTTAACACGATTTGTTGGCTGCACAATATGTAGCAATTCTCTTAGATATTTAGGATGTCTGGTTCTGATAACTTGGTGGGGTTATTATACATATCTTAAACTCAATTCTTGCTTTAATGGGCAGCCCGTGTAAATCAATTAGTGTAGGAGTGATCCTTTCTCGGGGTGGGGCACTTTTTATCCATTTTCCTCCTCCACTTATTGTTTTGTAATTTCTTAAGGTGATGAATGCAAGAGTTGATGGGAAAAGTACGAGAGGAAGGCCAAGGTTTGGGTGGATGGATGGAGTGAAGGAAGCTCTGGGTGATAGGAGGATAGATGTGAGCGAGGCAAGAGAGCGTGCTAGAAATAGGAATGAATGGCGAGTGATTGTGACGCAGTTCTGGTAGGCCCTGCTGCTGCCTCCAATGCCTTAGATGACCGTGGAGGTAGCAGCAGTAGGGGATTCAGCATTATGAAGCTTCATCTGTGGTGGATAATGTGGGAGGGTGGGCTGTGACACCCTAGCAGTACCAGCTGAACTCGGTTGAGTCCCTTGTTAGGCAGGGAGGAACGTAGAGAGTAGAGGTCCCCTTTTTGTTTTTGTTTCTTTGTTGATGTCAGCTACCCCCCAAAATTGGGGGAAGTGCCTTGGTATATGGATGTATGATGTAATTTCTTAAGTTGCACTTTTGGTAAATTGTAGTAAATGGAGTTACAATAGTCAATCCTGGTAATATGTTATTTTTATTAATAAAATAAATTTTTGAATATACTTACCCGATAATCATGTAGCTGTCAACTCCGTTGCCCGACAGAATTCTATGGAGGGATACGCCAGCTATCACAATACTAGAAGGGGGTGTATTTACCAGCGCCACCTGTGGCCAGGTACTCAAGTACTTCTTGTTGACACCTCCTCAATTATTCCTCGGTCCACTGGTTCTCTATGGGGAGGAAGGGAGGGTCGATTAAATCATGATTATCGGGTAAGTATATTCAAAAATTTATTTTATTAATAAAAATAACATTTTTCAATATTAAACTTACCCGATAATCATGTAGCTGATTCACACCCAGGGGGGTGGGTGAAAACCAGTGTACAAGATTAAAGGATAGCTAAGTATCCCATATTTCATATAATCAGTTATCCACAATAACAATGAAATAATAAGTACCTGGTAAGGAAGTCGACTTGAACCGTTACTCTGCCTTTAATAAGATCGTCTTCCTTACTGAGCGCAGCGTTCCTCTTGGGAGGCTGAATCAACTCAAAGGTGCTAAAGTATACAGGGCTGCAACCCATACTAAAGGACCTGATCACAACCTTTAACCTTGGCGCTTCTCAAGAAAGAATTGACCACCCGCCAAATCAACAAGGATGTGGAAGGCTTCTTAGCCGACCGTACAACCCATAAAAAGTATTCAAGAGAAAGGTTAAAAAGTTATGGGATTATGGGAATGTAGTGGCTGAGCCCTCGCCTACTACTGCATTCGTTGCTACGAATAGACCCAGGGTGTAGCAGTACTCGTAAAGAGACTGGACATCTTTGAGATAGAATGATGCGAACACTGACTTGTTTCTCCAATAGGTTGCATCCATAACACTCTGCAGAGAACGGTTCTGTTTGAAGGCCACTGAAGTAGCCACAGCTCTCACTTCATGTGTCCTTACCTTCAGCAAAGCAAGGTCTTCTTCCTTCAGATGAGAATTTGCTTCTCTAATCAGAAGCCTGATGTAGTAAGAAACTGAGTTCTTAGACATTGGTAGAGAAGGCTTCTTGATAGCACACCATAAGGCTTCTGATTGTCCTCGTAATGGTTTTGACCTTTAGATAGTACTTAAGAGCTCTAACTGGGCAAAGTACTCTCTCCAGTTCGTTCCCCACCATGTTGGACAGGCTTGGGATCTCGAACGACTTAGGCCAAGGACGGGAAGGAAGCTCGTTTTTAGCCAAAAAACCGAGCTGTAAGGAACATGTAGCCGTTTCAGATGTGAAACCTATGTTCCTGCTGAAGGCGTGGATCTCACTTACTCTTTTACCTGTTGCTAAGCACACGAGGAAAAGAGTTTTTTAAAGTGAGGTCCTTAAAAGAGGCTGATTGGAGCGGTTCAAATCCTGATGACATAGGGAACCTTAGGACCACGTCTAGATTCCAGCCTGGAGTGGACAACCGACGTTCCTTTGAGGTCTCAAAAGACCTAAGGAGGTCCTGTAGATCTTTGTTGGAGGAAAGATCCAAGCCTCTGTGGCGGAAAACCGCTGCCAACAAACTACTGTAACCCTTGATCGTAGGAGCTGATAGGGAGCTTACGTTCCTTAGATGTAACAGGAAGTCAGCAATCTGGGTTACATTGGTACTGGTTGAGGAAAAACTGCATTGGCCTTGCACCAGCTTCGGAAGACTTCCCATAAAGACTGATAGACTCTGAGAGTGGATGTCGTCCTTGCTCTGGCAATCGCTCTGGCTGCCTCCTTCGAAAAGCCTCTAGCTCTTGAGAGTCTTTCGATAGTCTGAAGGCAGTCAGACAAAGAGCGTGGAGGTTGGGAGTACCTTCTTTACGTGAGGTTGACGCAGAAGGTCCACTCTAGGAGGAAGAGTCCTGGGAACGTCGACCAGCCATTGCAGTACCTCAGTGAAACATTCTCTCGCGGGCCAGAGGGGAGCAACCAACGTCAGCCGTGTCCCTTTGTGAGAGGCGAACTTCTGAAGTACCCTGTTGACAATCTTGAACGGCGGGAATGCATACAGGTTGAGATGGGACCAATCCAGCAGAAAGGCATCCACGCGAACTGCTGCTGGGTCTGGAATCGGAGAACAATACAAGAGGAGCCTCTTGGTCATCGAGGTAGCGAATAGATCTATGGTTGGCTGATCCCACAGGGCCCAAAGTCTGCTGCAAACATTCTTGTGAAGGGTCCACTCTGTGGGGAAGACCTGACCCTTCCGGCTGAGGCGATCTGCCATGACATTCATATCGCCCTGAATGAGCCTCGTTACCAGCGTGAGCTTTCGATCTTTTGACCAAATGAGGAGGTCCCTTGCGATCTCGAACAACTTCCTCGAATGAGTCCCTCCCTGCTTGGAGATGTAAGCCAAGGCTGTGGTGTAGTCGGAGTTCACCTCCAGCACCTTGTTAAGCTGGAGGGACTTGAAGTTTATCAAGGCCAAATGAACTGCCAACAACTCCTTGCAATAGATGTGAAGTGTCCTTTGCTCCTGATTCCATGTTCCCGAGCATTCCTGTCCGTCCAGTGTCGCACCCCAGCCCGTGTCCGATGCGTCCGAGAAGAGACGGTGGTCGGAGGACTGAACAGCCAATGGTAGACCTTCCTTGAGAAGAATGCTGTTCTTCCACCACGTTAGAGTAGACCTCATCTCTTCGGAAACAGGAACTGAGCCCGTCTCTAGCGTCATGTCCTTTATCCAGTGAGCAGCTAGATGATACTGAAGGGGGCGGAGGTGGAGTCTCCCTAACTCGATGAACAGGGCCAGCGATGAAAGTGTCCCTGTTAGACTCATCCACTGCCTGACTAAGCATCGGTTCCTTCTCAGCATGCTCTGGATGCATTCTAGGGCTTGGAAGATCCTTGGGGCCGACGGACAAGTCCGAAAAGCTCGACTCTGAAGATCCATACCCAAGGAGACAATGGTCTGGGATGGAACGAGCTGAGACTCCTCAAAATTGACCAGGAGGCCCAGTTCCTTGGTCAGATCCATAGTCCATTTGAAAATCTCCAGACAGCGACGACTTGAGGGAGCTCTTAAAAGCCAGTCGTCTGACGGAGCCGGACACAAGATCATGATACTGCTGCACAGTCTGTAAACTGTCAATCATGGGCAAGCAAGGAAGTACAGTGACAACCCGAATCTGTCTAGACTGTCTGGGTCGTACAGACAACTCCTTAACGGGTTGCTGAGGTTGCCCACTGCGTCACAACAACTCCCTTCTGTTGGTTGTTGAACGTCTTCCCCGTGACACATTGACTCCGTAAACAAAAAATCCTCTAACAAGGACTAAGCTTGGACTGCATGTCATGCAACACAGCTCAAGGTCTATGGGAGCAGGTGTGGTAACAGACGGGATTAGCGGCTGAAGTGTAACCATTACCTTCCCTGTAAGCATGTTATGCTTAAATAAAAGTCCATAAGAGGTTATGCAGCTAAAGGCTCCCTCCAAATGACAGAGTCCTCAAGGGAATATCAGAAGGAGGGAGAAAAGAACTTTCTCATCTACAGGGACCTTATCCTAGAAAAGCTAAGTTCTCTGAGTGAGGGTTCACTGGTGCAAAGCAGCAGACTAGAAGGCAACGTTATGAAACTGCTTGACAGTCTAGTGAGTTGGCAACAACCCAAGATGTGTTGAGAAGCATGCGGTAAGGTATGCAGAGCATGCTGTATGCAGAGCATGCTGAATGCAGAGCATGCTGTATGCAGAGCATGTTGTATGCAGAGCATGCTGAATGCAGAGCATGCTGAATGCTGAGCATGTAGGAAGTAGAGCCTGCTGTAAGCAGAGCCTGCTGAAAGGAAAGCAGAGCGTGTGCATGGCGTTTAACATTTCTCAGAAATTCCATGACCAGTGCTAGAGTGCTTAATGCATGCTTGCATGGGGTTTAAACCACGGTATGCTGAACAGCAGAGTCAGAACGAGCTGGAACAACAACAGAGGTTTCCTCAACTTGAGGGAAAACCTGAGGTTCAGACTGCATAGGCTGAACAACAGACGGAGCAGAAGGCAGGTGCAAGGGTGAAGGAGGTTGACTCCTAGCAAGAGTTGCACCCAAGGATTGTACCAGCTGAGCGGAGGACGGAGGCGGAGTAGTCCGTTCCTGTTCCTGAGAGATGAGTGGAGCATGAGAAGGTTGAGGCTGCGCAGAACAAGGTAAAGTTCTAGCAAGCTGAGGCTCCTGAGGCGCAAGTGCATGGTGTAGATGAGCTTGCCTAGATGAGGGTTGAACTCGGTGCAGCGCTGGTTGAGCAGACAGACTCACGGAGGGGAGAGGTTGTTGTACCCCAACCGAGAGTTGCACCACTGGAGGAGCAGCAAGGGGAGGAGGAGGAAGAGTGTAACTCTCCTGATCCCAAAGCAAGGGTTGCCTTAAAGAAGGCTGAGGCTGAACAACACTGTGAACAGCAAACTCCGAAAGTGGTTCAACATCGTACGCCTGGCAGAAGGAGCTGCGACTGGGTGCAGCGAGTGCAGGCGGGTGCAGCACAGGCTGAACGGGTGCAGGAGGTTGGTGCACCACCGGTGCAGGCGGGTGCAGCATAGGCTGAACGGGTGCAGGAGGTTGGTGCACCACCGGTGCAGGCGGGTGCAGCACAGGCTGAACGGGTGCAGGAGGTTGGTGCACCACCGGTGCAGGCGGGTGCAGCACAGGCTGAACGGGTGCAGGAGGTTGGTGCACCACAGGTGCAGGAGGTGCAACACTCTCAGCACGACACTCACGCATCAAGTCCGAAAGCTGTGCTTGCATGGACTGTAGTAGAGTCCACAACATCATACGCCTGGCAGATGGTACTGTGATCAGGCGGAGCGAGTGTAGGAGGAGGGAGTGTAGGCGGAGGCGGTGGAGCAACACTCTCAGCCCGACACTCACTCATCAAGTCCGAAAACTGTGCTTGCATGGACTGTAGTAGAGTTCACAACATCGTACGCCTGGCAGATGGTGCTGCGACCAGGCGGAGCAGGTGCAGGCTGGGCGAGCACAGGTGCAGCGAGAACAGGTGGAGGGAGTGCAGGCGGTGCAACACTCTCAGCCCGACACTCACGCATCAAGACCGAAAGTTGTGACTGTATGGACTGCAGTAGAGTTAACTTGGGGTCGGCAGACACTAAGTTCTGCTGAGGTAAAGCCTTAACAGCAGAGATCTGTTGTGGCAGAACCTTACTCCTCTAAGTCGGAGTGTAATCAACTGATGACTTAGGAGAGTCAGAGCTAACCCAACGACTGCATTCGGGTTGTGAACTTTAACTTCGTACGTCTGGCATAGGTCTGGACTTAACGTTTAAGAAGTCTTGAGACCTGAGACCAGCGTTACTCTGCATTTATTTTCTCCCCTAATCTCTTCTGCAGACGAGCAAAATAAGGGCTCAATCGTCTGCGGGTGGGAGTGACGGTCTCGGTAAGACACGCCCACAACCACCGAGAATACTTCTGTGCGCCGATCAAGGCCTGCTGAACCCTTATGCCCTTCGACATTGCTTCTCCCCTGGGCTTGGGAGCTTGCAAGAGGTCCCGGACTGGGAGGACGACTGGCGCGCACAAAAGTACCCTCACGCACTAATCACTTATCACTTTGATTTCTGTTTGCACTTATTTCACTGAACTCGAAACTTAAGTGGTTTGTACCTGAAATACGCAATTCTATCCTTTCTCAAAGTTAGTAATTGCGAAAACAGAATTACAATGTAACAGAAAAATCTAATGAAAGATAAATCAGTGGTTGGAAAGAGACTAAACACTAGATCACTCTAGAAACGTTTAGTTTCTTCCCCTAAAGAGACTAGGGAGAAGAGCAAAAATCGATAATGACGTTACTCGTACGCCTGGCAGGCTTGAATGAAACGTTTATCCTCTTTCTCCCTCCGTCTCTATCTCTCTCTCTCTCTCTCTTGACTTAGAACCTGAGAGAAGAGCCCAATCATATATATCGTTAAAACATATTATTGTTAAAGGAAAAAACTGAAAAGTTCCTTTATTAGGATCAAAACCATTAAGTTAAGAAAGAATGAACAAAACGCTAGACACGGTTACTCTTACTGCAACGTGAAACCGTGAACATTCTTTCTCTATCGTAACGAAAGAGTGCAAGTTGAACGTTTACAACTGCAGAGACAAAACAAAACGTAAGTTCAGCTTTGAAAACAGTACGAGACTGTCAAAGAAAATCTTTCAAACTCTGTGGCGGAAATAGCATAATATGTTAACAGGTAAAACCGAAATGACGGGCTCAAAGTTTATTAACTTCGGTAAAAGACCGCCTACTATTAGGAAGGTCGAATATAAACAAATATAAAAATTAATTTTAATGAGTTTATAATAAAAGGAAGTTAATCGAAGAGGCCTATAAGAGGCGGAGAGATATAAAATAAATCTATAACTTTGTTAAGCAAAATTAAGAAAGAGAGTCTATACTCTCTTAGACACCAACACTTCCGTCTAAGGGAAGGGTCGGCCATTGAAAGGTGAACGAGAGTTCATACTCTCTCGTCACCAAAATTAATCAAATTAATTCCAAAAGCTAACTAAGCTAATATAGAAGTTTTCCAGTAAAGCGACAGCCGAAATCAAAGAGAAATACTTCACCAAAGTCGTGAAAATACTCCAAGAACATAAGCGTATCCCAGAACGTCTTGCCGGAAGCACGACAGAGGAATAATTGAGGAGGTGTCAACAAGAAGTACTTGAGTACCTGGCCACAGGTGGCGCTGGTAAATACACCCCCTTCTAGTATTGTGATAGCTGGCGTATCCCTCCATAGAATTCTGTCGGGCAACGGAGTTGACAGCTACATGATTATCGGGTAAGTTTAATATTGAAAAAACACAGATTCACTAGTTTCCTTACAGAAGGTTCATCCAGGTACTTCTTTATAAAAGCAATTTTTCTAAGATGATAGCCAGCAGTTTTTACTACATTATTTATTTAGTTCAATGATGATTGTTGGCATGTTTATTTGGAGAAGCAGGAGGCCTATCATCTTTAGGTAACAGATCAGATTTGACTTGGAATAACTATACTAATTTTAGAGCTTTTCCTCAGAGAGTTTATGCTTCAACTGAAAAGGAATACAATTTAGCCCTAAAAGAAATACTTTCCTGTATAACCTAGGAACATGAGCGGTGGGGTACCCTTAAATCTGCAATATTTGGTGTAGACGTAGCAATTCCTCCTTTACTGAAACCAGATGGCTGTCACCCACTCTCCAAAGGAAAAGTCAACCCTTTTGACCGACGTGTTAGACAGTAAGCATTATAATTTGAAACTTGATCTTCCTCATTCTTATTTTCCAGAGGCTAAACTAACTACTTTAACTTCATTTATCATTTTCTGCAAGTTAGCAAGATGTTCTTTCTTTCAACACTTGTTGGAGAATTGGTAATGTTATGCCATTATGTAAATATGTTTGTGGTACCTCAAGACCATCTGATTACTGACCAATTTCCATTACTCCCATATTATCTGATTATTGACCAATTTCCATTACTCCCATATTATCTAAAGATCTTGAACGTCTTTTGGTAAAACATGAAAAGGTTTGCTGAAAGTAATCATCTGTTCCCTAGTTTGCTATTTGGCTTTCGTAAAAGTCTTGGAGTACGTGATGCCCTTCTAACAATCTACAATGCTGTGAAGAAATGTCTTGATTGTGGTCAGGACGTTCATATGATTGGCCTTGATTCTAATGCTGCCTTTGACCGTATTAATCATGAAGCCCTTGTTTTCAAATTCAAACAGTTGGGAGATGGTGGGTCTTTTCTTAGCATCATTATTGAATCTTTAAGTAATATATAGCAAAGTTTTTTGTTGATGGACACCATAGCAAGTATAGGAATGCAATATCTGGTATTCCTCAGGGTAGTGTTCTTGGTCCATAACTTTTCAGACTATATACACATGACATGTTTGGCCTAGAAAACAAGCTCATTGCATATGCAGTTGATGCTACTCTCTTTGTATCAATTCCATCTCAAGAATGTAGATCTGGGTTATTAATCCCTTAATACTTATAGCCAAAATTAGTTCATGGTGCAAATTATGGGACATGAAGTTGAACCGTAACAAAACTCAAAGTATGATTGTAAGTAGGTCTAGGACAGTAGCTCCTCAACATCTGGATCTCAGCACTGTTAATGAGTTTCTTAACTCTGTAAGACTTAAACTTTTAGGTGATTCTTAATAGCAAATTTACATCTGAGAAACACATTAGGTCTGTCTCTTCTTCAGTTAGGCTACACAAGATTTTCGGTGATCAATCTATTCTGAAGCGTGTTTTAATTCTTTCATTTTAAATGTTTCAAGTATTGTTTTCCTGTCTGGCCTTCAGGTGCTGAATCTCAGCTTAACTTAATGGACAGGAACTTACGGTCTATCAAATTCTTTTTTTCTTATCTATATATTAATCTCTGGCACCATCGTTGCATAGGATTTTTCATAATTCTGACCATCCTTTGCATTCAGATCTTCCTGACAGTACCATCCTGTTCATACTACTAGATATGAAGTTAATTCTAATCGTGATGCCTTCTCCATCATAAGGCTCAATATCCACAGTGTTGTCAAAGTTTTATTCCAGCTGTGACCATGTTGTGGAATGATCTTCCTAATCGGGTACTGTTCTCGAATCGGTGGAACTTCAAAAAGTTCAAACTTGCAAGGAAGGTTTTCTTGTTGAACAGGCTGACATAAGTCTCTTTTTATAGTTTATTCATGAAAGATATATTTTTCAATGTTGTTACTGCTCTTAAAATATTTCATTTCAATTGTTCATTACTTCTCTTGTAGTTTATCTATTTCCTTTCTAAGCTATTTTTCCTTGCGCTTATAACTTCGTGCCTTTCCAACTAGGATTGTAGCTTAGCTAGTAATGATGATAACAATAATAATACAGTTTGTTTGTAGTTATTATAGACTAAGGTTTAAAATACAGCACTGCGATTTCGTCAGCTGATTTCCAGTTTTAGCAGACAACATTATCGCATTCTTAAAATTGCACACATACGGATAACAGAGTATTGTTTATATAATATCTTAACGTATTCAAAATATCTTCATAATGAATATTACTTTAGCATCAATATGTAATAGCATTCCATAGTTTTCATTTACAGTACTGTAGTTCCTTAATAACTACTATTAGAAGTTATTATATGACACATAGGGCACCTCTGAGAGAGAGAGAGAGAGAGAGAGAGAGAGAGAGAGAGAGAGAGAGAGAGAGAGAGAGAGAGATAAAATTTTTCTCTCTCTCTCTCTCTCTCTCAGAGGTGCCTTACAATACATACAGTATATAAAGCAGAAGGAACGGAAATCGTTGTTTCCTTGCAAAGTATCTGTTAAAGGCTACATTCAAAATAAACTCGTACTTTGCTTAAATCTACGTTCGACCATAGGCCGCAGTTGAAACACGTCATTCGATTTTGTCAACCGGTCTCTAGTTTTAGTCAACATAACGTATTTCTACTGAAAGATGTCTAAAATAATCCTGGATTTCAACGTTAACCCTTTTACCCCCAGGCTATTTGGAACTTTCCAACCCTTAATCCCCAGGGTTTTTTTTTTTTTCAAGCACATTTTGCTATATATATTTTTAAATTGCTCTAACAGCCTTAATTTTTGTCATAGAGAGGTCAGGTTGGTCTCATTCTTTTGGAAAATGCCTGAAGTTTCTCATAAAGTTATAAAAAATATGCAAAAAAAAATGTAAATATCAGTTTTTTGCAAGGACGTACCAGTACGTCCATGGGGGTAAAGGGATGAGTTTTGTGAAACGTACCAGTACGTCCTTTGGGGGTAAAAGGGTTAATTGATCTTCATTTAATAATTTTTATACTTTTTTACTACAGAAAGTCCTCGACTCACAAACTTAATAATTTCCAAGAACCTGTTTATAAGTCTAATTTTGTGAAATTTTCATCGAACTGAAATACCTACAATTTTCAGCTGCAAAACTCAACAAATAGTCCCATAGGTTGTGGAGGTGGTGGTGGGGGGGCAGTAGCTGTAGTGAACGACACCTCGTAGTAACGGGGGATTTTGAGGAGGGAGAAGTCTAATTGGAAAGGGACCTCTGGTAGTGGTATCACTCGCCCCAGTTTTAATACCGACACCCTTTAAGGGTGAGCGAGCTGGGTATATTCCTGGCATTCCATGCAACTTTTTTCTCTGGCATATTTAGCAGTATTTATACCTTTGAAATGGTGCTTTAAGGAGCATTTCACGGAGCGACACGGGTTGAGCCCAGAAAACAATGTTTTGCTAATGTATTTCATTAAGAACTTTTGATACAATATCCGAGATAAATGATTTCAATTGGATTAGAGTTTGTATCTCCAAAAGTTTGTAAGCTGGGAACCTTCTCTTAAGGTGTATTTTAACAACATCAATTACCGATTGCTTTCATTTTGGTTTTTGCCGTCCAGCTGATCTCAAGGCGACGACGGTATCGAGATAATGCTCACCTATAATCAACAGAGTATCGTTTATATAATTTCCTAACTTATGCAGTATTACTAAATTTCACAATTTTTAAAATACGGTGCTGTACAGTATTTTGTCTTGGGCTTTTTAAACACTACGCTGTATTTGGCCATTTGGAACTCAAAATTTTACGGCTTGATTCGTGTTTTATTTGGTCATTCGGAACTCAACATTTTACATCTTGATTCGTGTTTTATTTGGCCATTTACAACTCAAAATTTTACATCTTGATTCGTGTTTTATTTGGCCATTTGGAACTCAAAATTTTACGTCTTGATTCGTGTTTTATTTGGCCATTTGGAACTCAAAGTTTTACGTCTTGATTCGTGTTTTATTTGGCCATTTGGAACTCAACATTTTACACCTTGATTCATGTTTTATTTGGCCATTTGGAACTCAACATTTTACATCTTGATTCGTGTTTTTTGCCAATTTTTAATACTGTACATTATTTTCTGCCATTTTCAAATGCTAAATTTCAAGTGTTTTGGCTTGCGCTTCTTAACATCACACTCTATTTGGCGATTTAAAGCTCTGAATTTCACGTTTTCACCAATGTCGTAACAACGTTGCCAGACATACTAGTTGTAGTCACAGTCATAAGTCAACGAGTACGTATCTGTGTAGGGCTCAGGAAATAGTAAAAGTAAAAAGCTAAACGGACCTGGGGAAGCCATTTTTAAAATCTCAAAAGGATCCTTCTCCAAATAAGCCTTGAATACAATGAAATTACTAAAGAGATAGTAACAGAACACTTTAGGTTGAAAGACCTGGATCCTAGGAAAGGCCAAACCAATCAATAATGAATAAATGAATACCTATAATCAATCATATTTCGGGCAATATAACCACTCGGTTATTGAGCAGAACACGGACAACTTCCATGCAAGTAAGAACTTATTTTCTCAAAATAACTTGAGAATTACCATTGAATTACCAAACGTTCGGGCCATCATGCAATACTCATGTGCACAGTGAATTGATTTAAAAGATTTATAATGATGACCTTCGATCAAAGGGATTAGCCGGTGATGAAGTGTGGGACAGAAGTAGATGGAGAACGCTGGCCAGAAACATCGACCCCACATAGAAGTGGGAAAGAAGAAGAAGAAGATACCGTCTATTGTCTCTTGAAAGATTAATCTTCGGTGATGTTGGTCTTCAACTTTCTACGCACGTCGATAATCTGGAAAATAAAAGAACATATTCTAGTTATGCTTTTAAGAATGTTCTAAAATAATACAGATGTGGAGAAATTTTAAAATAAGCATTTTATATATATTTCAAATTCCATTCAACAAGTGGACTTTTTCATACATTTAAAAGCAATATACATTACTGAACTTGCATATTTCTAATAATACCTTAATAATTCTGAGTCTATTTGCATAATTCTGAACTTTTGAATGCATCAATCTTTATAAAAACAGGTCATTCAATTATTTAAAGTTTAACTTGTCTGCCAATTCATCTTTATTTCATATGAAATCTATCATGTAAGTTGTAAAGTCCAAAATAATAATAACTGAAAATTCTAACATTCTGGAATAAGCATTACACTCTCCAATCAAAAGGCAATAAGTACATAAGTACGGCACTGTACTATGAATTACATTACGACCTTTTGTATCATGGATACGATAACCATAATCTAGATTCAAATCCTAAAGGTCTAAATTAAAAGCGGACCACAATAGTTACACCTTGGTAATGAATCAGTGTTTCATAGTATACAACCCAATACAGTGGTGCCTCAGCATACGAAAGTAATCCGTTCAGGATACGGTTTCGTATGCCGATTTTTTCGTATCTTGAGTCGCGTTTTATATGTAAATAGCCTAATCCGTTCCAAGCCTTACGAAGACACCTTTTCTTTCATAAACACGCTAAACTGTAGTAATAAACATACAATGCAGCCATTTCTATCATTCAATAATTAACCCAACCATTAAAAACAGCCTAATCCATTCCAGAAACCACCATGAGATTATTCAATAATGTAGTTATAGCCTAGTTATCCCCTCCAAGCCCTAAGAAAACTGTCCGTTTTCTTTACTACTGTATGTAAAGCATTTGGATCAGTGAAGGTGTATTGTTACCTGTACACCTAAATTAAGGGTTGATACCCTGAAAAAAAAGGTACTGTACTCTCGTCAACGAGTTGGGATCTCGTAAGCTTTTCGTATCCGGAAAATTTTTTCGTATACTGTACTGGGGCATAAAAATCTTTGTATCGCTTTTCGTACCCTGAATTTTTCGTAAGCAGAAACTTTCGTATCCAGAGATATCACTGTATTTTCTTTATATGTATTTAGAAATGAATCCACATGACAGAATTTCCCAGCCAATAAATGACAAAATAAATGGGGATAAGTATAACCAAGGCCTGAAGAAGCACTTCAAAAATTGAAGAGTTGCAGAGGTACCAATCTGAAGTGGATCCGACTGAGGAGAATGAATCCCTGTGGGAGTTCCCTATCGGAAATATAGACATGAAAATTCAATCAACAACTTTTTTGTAGCGAAACATTGCAACGACGATGTTAGGGTTGCTCATTCGCACGCTTATCTACTCGTTG
The DNA here is from genome assembly GCF_036898095.1 of Palaemon carinicauda. Classification (NCBI taxonomy): domain Eukaryota; kingdom Metazoa; phylum Arthropoda; class Malacostraca; order Decapoda; family Palaemonidae; genus Palaemon; species Palaemon carinicauda. The sequence goes on along the minus strand of NW_027169998.1, from coordinate 115,226 downwards.
TTTGTTGGTTATGTCATTGTTAGAAAACTATTGCTTGTTCCTCATTGGCCCGTTTGTTTTCGAAGTCAGAATAGATTTGGTCTGGCTGGCTCCTGGGGCTTTATGCATACTGTTGGATACATCTTAGCGTACGCACCCCAGTAGCTCCGTTGAATTACCAATAGCAGTGGGTGTCGGATCTATCACAGTCTGTGCATTCATGTTTTGTAGTTATTAATTGTGAGTGAACGGAGACATAACAGACGGCAAACTTTTAACCCTTTTACCCCCAAAGGACGTACTGGTACATTTCACAAAACTCATCCCTTTATCCCCATGGACGTACCGGTACGTCCTAACAAAAAACTGCTATTTAAATTTTTTTTGCAATTTTTTGATAATTTTTTGAGAAACTTCAGGCATTTTCCAAGAGAATGAGACCAACCTGACCTCTCTATGACGAAAATTAAGGCTGTTAGAGCAATTTAAAAAATATATACTGCAAAATGTGCTTGAAAAAAATATAACCCCCTGGGGGTTAAGGGTTGGAAATTTCCAAATAGCCTGGGGGTAAAAGCGTTAAAGAAAGAGGGAAACTTGCTCTATCCTGCAGGGTTCAGAAGAGCGAGCATAATACTAGAGGCTTCAGTATAATGACACTTATGACGAGATCTAACAAGACCTTTACAATGTTGAAATGTATGGACTTTGGTGAAGCGATCATTTGGAGGAAGGCCTTGTCTATCACTACTGAAGATATGGGAAACTAAGTTGCATTTACCTAACACAAATCTTCATTAATACCTTACAAAAAGACTTTATACTCTATTTATTCCTCACAATTGCAACTGATTCCTTAAACGGGACGCTAGCATTCCAGTTTCCTCGAGTTCATATCGTGAACTTCCGCCCACCCCTTGCACTTATGAATTCATGGTTATTTCTGTGACCTTTCTAGTTATGATCCACCCTAATCGAAAACACCATCATGCACTCACGGGACCTTCCTAGTAGTATGGCAAATACTTGTTCATCTCGCTTCCAATGACAGAGGTACGACTACTAAAAGGTTTTGAAAGAATGTCCACAATGACATCCCTTCTGCAATCTTCTGTTACCTTGACCTCATATGACCAATGACAAAATGTAACCAACACTCTCAAGGAAAACTGAGGTTGTAGCAATTAAACCCTGCATCTTCATATCCCCAGTGATATAAGCACCTCAAGAAGGATTGTCACATTCATGCATGAAGATCCATCAAATCTTATTGATAGATTTTGGAATAATAAGGTAAATCCTTGCACCTCACACCGCCATCTATCATTTACTATTTCTAAGGGTAGGGAAACAGTTGTTGGGGTTAACTGTATCAAAACCTGCCACTCTTTTACTAACTGTTTTTTTAAAGATGTAATTGAGTATCAGTGAATCAAAATTTCCCCTGTAATATGATTGCCCAACAAGTTAAACATGCACAACTGCAATCTCATCAATGGTTTCCTCTGTATTCATACTTGATACCAGCTAATTCCAAAGGTATCCAACACCGAATTTCTACCAACCAGGATGCAAGGTCTAGAAAAGTTCATGTAGCAATCAGGGAGTTACAAACGGATAATGGATCTTCTATCCCTATGTAACAGGGATCCCCTAGGACATCTCAATACGTAAATCTCATGGTTTGAGGGAGACACATTTCCTTCGAATGTTCATTTTCTGTTCCCTTTTAACTGAATATCTGGTCAACAAAGGACAGTGTGTTGGGATTAGCCAAACAACAATGATCCTTTTGTAATACATTCTATGAGCAATGGGTCAATTCTGATGTTCCTTCTATAAATCCAAAAAGAATTCTGGTAATCCTTCCTCAGACAACTGCGAAAACTGAGCTGGCGTTTCATTTACAAACAGCTGTGCGAAGTGGGATTCCTTTTGTTATAATATCGCATTACAATACTGACCTGCATTGGGATATAACCACTTGCACACTCTCTAAAGACATATAGTATTACAAAACAGAATTTCCATATCACCTAAAGAGCCTTTACAGGAATTAGTGTTCTTTTTTTCTTGAGACCATCTGCATTCTTATTCTAATAAAGTATTAAGATAAAAACCAGCCCATTACCGAAGGTCCTCTACTAAATGCGCCACAAGTGTGTACAAGATTTCCGTTAAGACGTGGAACCCGAAGCTCTTCATAAGTTTAAGACGCAACTGCTTGTTTCAAGGGCCTCAAACTATAATCACCATATATTTAACCCAGTTTACCAACTGTTCAAGAGTCCATATTGCCACAAGATGATCTGTTTACCTTCCTATCTGTAGTTTTCTAATAAGTTACAATTCAAAAGGTTTCAATTTTCTACTTGTGGGCTTCCTATGGAACAATATCATCAAAATTTGCTCCATGTGAACATGTACTCTCACTGTATGACACTGATGATGATAACAGAAACTATGTTACGTGTATTTATGGTAAGAAAAAACATCCTTATAGTTTTCCCCATATGGAAAGAGAGAAAAAGGGATAAAAAACTGTTGCCTATCACAACACAACTTATGAAATTCGTGAAATATTAAAAAGAAAACCAAAAGAAAGCATGAATGGGATAATCTGTACTCAAAACTAAAGTTACAGACTAAAAGTGCTGTGGCCTGATTGGTAACGTCTCTGCCTGGTGTTTGCCAGTCGGGGGGTTCGAGACCCGCTCAGACTCGTTAGTGCCATTAGTGTCTGCAACCTTACCATCCTTGTGAGCTAAGTTTGGGGGGTTTGGGGGAGCCTATAGGTCTATCTGCTGAGTCATCAGCAGCCACTTCCTGGCCCTCCCTGGTCCTAGCTTGGGTGGAGAGGAGGCTTGGGTGCTGATCATATAATATATGGTCAGTCTCTAGGCCATTGTCCCGATTCCTAGGGCAATGTCACTGTCCCTTGCCTCTGCCATTCATGAGCGACCTTTAAACCAGACTATCTAAACAGCCAGAGAGCAAAGACCTATTGTAATAAGGAAGAAAAAATTCTTGGACTTTTATATTTTCAAATTTCATCGCTCAGTAGAATTGACGACAGCTCGTAACAGAGCGAGCACAAATCCGGGAACCAAACCATGTACTGGGCCTGTCCCGGTTCCTGGATAAAGGGAATGGAGCAGTGCGCATGAGACCGGCAGAGGTCATGCCCAACGGGGTCGTTGAACGAGGCAGGGCATCCTTCGGCAGTACAACGGGCCTTCTGTAAAAGAAAGGAGACATGAGTCTGGTGTTTCTTGAAACTCTGATAAGGGGATAAAAAACCCTATTATTCTAGAATTCCGGCACTCACTAAATTCCCTAAGATGATACCGCCCCATACCATTGTTGGCACTTTAATATTCAATTGTTTGTATATTTGTAATTTACCTAACGTCTGTTAATGACATAAGGATAAATAACTTAAAGCAATCTGCCGACCTCCGAGGGTCGGGGAAGCAGTGACATGCCCTTAAAATAAATATAAACACCAGCCTTAGCTAAAGGCAAGGCAAATATAAGTGTGAAGTGTATGGGCGACCTCCGGTGAAGCCGGAGCGTAATGAGACGTCCTGAATAAAGCAGCCTTAGCTAAAGGCAAGGCAAATATAAGTGTGAAGTGTATGGGCGACCTCCGGTGACGCCGGAGGATAATGAGATGCTCTGAATAATTAAATTGTGGCTAATAATTCAATTGTGAAAGATAAAAAGCCAAGCCGCAGCTAAAGGCTAAAGCTTAGATCATAGCAAAGCGTATTTACGATCTCCGGTGAGGCCGGAGGGAGAAGAAAGGTCCTGAATAATTATTGTGAATAAAAACACAATTGTAATAACAATGGCTATTGTGGATATGGCCGTGGCCTGAGACCGGAGTAAGGGCCACCGGAGGGTCGTATCTAAACAATATGAAGCCCGTCCCATGTAGTAAACAATATATAAATATAACAATAGAACGAAAGTCATTGAGAATCCCTCATGGCGGAGTAGAACTCAAGGCGGAGTGGAAAACGTTCATAAACTACTCCCGAGCCGTAACGGGGAGAGGACGAAACACGGACCAAAATAACGCTAACAATTGAAAAGTCACGAAAAATAAATAACTCGTAAGTTATCATCCACCCAGAGGGGGAGAGGTGAGGGAGGGAGAACCCGTTGAACGCACAAAACGGAAAACGGGAAATCCGCTCAACCACCGGAGTTAAGAAAGAAAACGAGAGAAAGGGGTAACTCGTGACTGCGAACAGAAAACGGGGACCCCAAGCTCTCGCTCTCTTGGACACAAAAACAGGACTAAAAATCACACAACACTATTATAAACGTATAAAATAAAAATGTACATCCATATAACACTACGATCGAAGAATAGCATCTGCTAAAACTTAAAATAAATACCACAGTCGAGTGACGAACACCTCGGTGGGGCGGGTACTAAACAAATACAAAGCTAGATCGCTATCTCGTTCGTAGGCTGGACTTGCTAGCAAAAAGTACCATGAGCATAAATACACACAAAAAAAAAAAAAAAAATAATAACGGTTCTAAAGGCATAAGGCCAGGGACTTAACCAAGAACCTAAGTGACAGAGTACTAAACGGGCAGACAAAGATGAATTCTCAAACAAGTGAACTAACAATGGCCGCCATGAAAGGCCAGACGGGAATAATAAAACAGACTATACTGGATATAAAACAAAAGCCCGGTACAATAAAAAACTGTCAAAACAAACTATGGTACTTAACATTGGAATATGTGAAGATGGAGCTTCGGACATGACAAAATAAATCCACGATTGATAAAAAAGACCGAGAGCACCACAAACAAATTCAACACTTAAGATTCCAAAAGAAGGATGTAGTTCAGATGGCGCTCGCGTCGTGGCATGGTGGTGTGGCGCTGGTGGTTGGCTAGGGCCTTTGTATCGGCCCTTCCCTTTGACGAAGGAATTAACTAAATGGAAGACAACCTGTGAATAGTGGTTTTCACGCGCCTTTGCTTTATACACGACACCCAAAAGGTGCTCGCGCGAGGGTAGTAACCTCAGCATTCCATGCTTTTATCTTTCTCTGGTATAATTGGAAGGTTTTATCAGAAAAGATATATAAGAAGGACTCTTTTCACCGGGCGCCACAGGTCGACCCAGAAATAACAACAACACCTACACTCCAATAACATGTTATTTTTATTAATAAAATAAATTTTTGAATATACTTACCCGATAATCATGTAGCTGTCAACTCCGTTGCCCGACAGAATTCTATGGAGGGATACGCCAGCTATCACAATACTAGAAGGGGATGTACTTACCAGCGCCACCTGTGGCCAGGTACTCAATCATTTGTTGTTGACACCTCCTCAATTATTCCTCGGTCCACTGGTTCTCTCTGGGGAGGAAAGGGAGGGTCGATTAAATCATGATTATCGGGTAAGTATATTCAAAAATTTATTTTATTAATAAAAATAACATTTTTCAATATTAAACTTACCCGATAATCATGTAGCTGATTCACACCCAGGGAGGTGGGTGAAAACCAGTGTACAAGATTAAAGGATAGCTAAGTATCCCATATTTCATATAACAGTTATCTCAAATAACAATGAAATAATAAGTACCTGGTAAGGAAGTCGAATAGAACCGTTACTCTGCCTCTTTATTTAAAGTTCGTCTTCCTTACTGAGCGCAGCGTTCCTCTTGGAGGCTGAATCAACCCAAAGGTGCCAAAGTACACGGGGTTGCAACCCCTACTAAAGGACCTCTACCAAACCTTTAACCCAGGCGCTTCTCAAGAATGAATAGACCACCCGCCAAATCCAAGGATGCGGAAGGCTTCTTAGCCTACCGTAACAACCATAAAAAACAACAATAAAAGTATTCAAGAGAAAGGTTAAAAAAGGTTATGGGATTAAGGGAATGTAGTGGCTGAGCCCTCACCTACTACTGCACTCGCTGCTACGAATGGTCCCAGGGTGTAGCAGTTCTCGTAAAGAGACTGGACATCTTTCAGATAAAATGATGCAAACACTGACTTGCTCCTCCAATAGGTTGCATCCATTATGCTCTGCAGAGAACGGTTTTTATTAAAGGCCAACGAAGTAGCTACAGCTCTTACTTCGTGGGACCTTACCTTCAGCAATGCAAGGTCTTCCTCCTTTAGGTGAGAATGTGCTTCTCTGATCAGAAGCCTTATATAGTACGAAAGCCCATTCTTGGACATGGGTCTCGAGGGTTTCTTGATGGCACACCATAAAGCTTCTGACTGTCCTCGAATAGGTTTAGACCTCTTCAGATAATATTTGAGAGCTCTGACAGGGCAAAAAACTCTCTCTAGTTCGTTACCTACCATGTTGGAGAGGCTAGGTATTTCGAACGATCTAGGCCAAGGACGTGAAGGAAGTTCGTTCTTTGCTAGGAATCCAAGCTGAAAAGAACATGTTGCAGATTCGGTTGTAAAACCAATGTTCTTGCTGAAGGCATGAACCTCACTGACTCTCTTAGCTGTTGCAAGGCAAACGAGAAAAGCAGTCTTGAGGGTAAGATCCTTGAAGGAAGCTGACTGGAGAGGTTCGAACCTAGATGTCATAAGGAACCTTAAGACTACGTCTAGATTCCAGCCTGGAGTGGAAAGACGACGTTCTTTAGACGTCTCAAAAGACTTGAGAATGTCTTGAAGGTCCTTGTTGGAAGACAGGTCCAAACCTCTGTGACGGAGAACTGAGGCCAACATGCTCCTATATCCTTTAATCGTAGGTGTAGAAAGGGATCTCTCATTCCTAAGATGTAGAAGGAAGTCAGCTATTTGGATCACAGAGGTATTGGTAGAGGATATAGAATTGGCTCTACACCAGCTTCGGAAGACCTCCCATTTAGACTGGTAGACTCTACGAGTGGAAACTCTTCTAGCTCTGGCAATCGCACTGGCTGCCTCCTTCGAAAAGCCTCTAGCTCTAGCGAATCTTTCGACAGTCTGAAGGCAGTCAGCCGAAGAGCGTGGAGGTTTGGGTGCAACCTGTCTACGTGTGGTTGACGTAGAAGGTCCACTCTTAGAGGTAGAGTCCTGGGGAAGTCGACTAGCCATTGCAGTACCTCTGTGTACCATTCTCTTGCAGGCCAAAGGGGAGCAACCAGCGTCAGCCGTGTCCCTTCGTGCGAGACGAATTTCTGCAGAACTTTGTTTATTATCTTGAACGGAGGGAATGCGTACAGGTCGAGATGGGACCAGTTCAGAAGAAAAGCATCCACATGAACCGCTGCAGGGTCTGGAACAGGGGAACAATAAAGCGGAAGTCTCTTGGTTATGGAGGTGGCAAACAGATCTATGGTAGGTTGACCCCACAAGGTCCAAAGTCTGTTGCACACACTCTTGTGGAGGGTCCATTCCGTGGGAATGACCTGATTCCTTCTGCTGAGGCGATCCGCTGAAACATTCATATCGCCCTGGATGAACCTCGTGACCAGAGTGAGGTTTAGACCTCTTGACCAAATGAGGAGGTCCCTTGCGATCTCGTAAAGGCTCCTCGAATGGGTCCCTCCTTGCTTGGAGATGTAAGCCAAGGCTGTGGTGTTGTCTGAATTCACCTCCACCACTTTGCCTAGCAGGAGGGACTTGAAGTTCAACAGGGCTAAATGAACTGCTAACAGTTCCTTGCAGTTGATGTGGAGTAATCCTTGTTCCTTGTTCCATACTCCTGAGCATTCCCGTCCGTCCAAGGTCGCACCCCAGCCCGAGTCTGATGCATCTGAGAAGAGATGAAGATTGGGGGTCTGGATGGCCAATGATAGACCCTCCTTGAGAAGGAGATTGTGCTTCCACCACAGGAGAGTGGTCTTCATCTCTTGGTTGATAGGGATAGAGACTGCTTCTAGAGTCGACCCCTTGTCCCAATGAGCAGCAAGATGGAATAGAAGAGGGCGGAGGTGGAGTCTTCCTAGCTCGACAAACAGGGCCAGTGATGAGAGGGTCCCTGTGAGACTCATCCACTGTCTCACTGAGCAATTGCTCCTCTTCAGCATGCTCATGATGCACTCTAGGGCTTGGTTTATCCTGGGGGCCGATGGAAAAGCCCGAAAATCCTGACTCTGAATCTCCATTCCCAGGTACACAATGGATTGGGAGGGAATGAGTTGAGATTTCTCTATATTGACTAATAGACCTAGGTCTCTGATTAAGTCTAAAGTCCAATTGAGGTTCTCCAGACAACGACGACTCGTGGAGGCTCTCAACAGCCAGTCGTCTAGGTAGAGGGAGGCTCTGATGTTCGATAAGTGTAGGAATTTCGCTACATTCCTCATCAGATGAGTAAAGACCATAGGAGCTGTGCTTAGGCCAAAACACAGGGCTTGGAACTGATAGACAACCTTTCCGAAAACGAATCTCAGGAAAGGTTGGGAGTCTGGATGAATGGGAACGTGAAAGTATGCATCTTTCAAGTCCAACGAGACCATCCAGTCCTCCTGTCTGACCGCTGCTAAGACCGACTTGGTCGTCTCCATCGTGAACGTCTGCTTGGTGACATACTCGTTGAGAGAGCTGACGTCCAGCACCGGTCTCCAACCTCCTGTCTTCTTGGCCACAAGAAAGAGACGGTTGTAGAAGCCCGGGGATTGATGGTCCCGGACTATAACCACTGCCTTCTTCTGCACAAGTAGCGACACCTCCTGTTGCAATGCTAGCCTCTTGTCCTCTTCTTTGTAGTTGGGAGAGAGGTTGATGGGCGATGTGGTCAGAGGTGGTTTGAGGCAGAATGGAATCCTGTAACCGTACCTCAGCCAACTGACAGACTGTGCGTCTGCACCTCTCTTCTCCCAGGCTCGCCAGAAGATCTTGAGTCTGGCTCCTACTGTTGTCTGGAGAAACTGAGAGTCAGTTCTTTCCCTTAGATGTCCTGGATCCTTTCCTAGACTTGCTCCTGTGAGAGTCTGGGCGGGAGCTTCCTCGGCTGGGGGCTCTACCACGAAAGGGCGGTATGAACCTCGTAGCCGGGGTATCAGCCACTGGGGAGCGATAAGTCTTGGGGACTGAGGTGGCAACCTTAGACTTACGAGCCGATGAGGCTACAAGATCGTGCGTGTCCTTTTGTATCAGGGCAGCAGACAAGTCCTTAACTAGCTCCTCGGGAAAGAGGAACTTTGAGAGAGGAGCAAAAAGGAGTTGTGACCGTTGGCAAGGTGTAATGCTGGCGGAAAGGAAGGTACACAGTTGTTCCCTTTTCTTCAACACCCCTGATACAAATAACGACGCTAGCTCACCCGATCCATCTCTGATGGCCTTATCCATGCAGGACATTATTAGCATGGCAGAATCTTTGTCCGCAGGAGAGGTTTTCTTGCTGAGGGCCCCCAGGCACCAGTCGAGAAAGTTGAACATTTCAAATGCTCTGAACAACCCTTTCAGTAAATGATCCAGGTCTGAGAAGGTCCAACAAACCTTCGAGCGTCTCATAGCAGTTCTCCGAGGCGAGTCCACCAGACTTGAGAAGTCAGCCTGGGCAGAGGCAGGTACTCCTAAGCCTGGTGCTTCCCCTGTGGCATACCAAACGCAACCTTTCGAAGCGAGCTTCGTTGGAGGGAACATGAAGGAAGTCTTGCCAAGGTGTTGTTTAGACTGCAGCCACTCCCCTAAGATCCTTAAAGCCCTCTTGGAGGATCTAGCTAGGACAAGCTTAGTATAGTTGGACTTAGCTTGTTGTACGCCCAGCGAAAACTCAGATGGTGGAGAGCGGGGAATAGCAGAGACGAAGTGGTCTGGGTAAATCTCCCTGAGTAGAGCCAAGACCTTACAAAAATCAATCGACAGTGGAGAAAGCTTAGATTCGTCCACGTCTGATGAGGGATCAAGGTGTGCCTCCTCATCATCCGACACCTCATCAGCAGAGGGTAGCGAAGTTATCGGACCAGAATGCTGAACCGCAGAGTCAGAACGGGTAGGAACAATAACAGTGGTTTCCTCTTCCAGTAACTGTTGAGGGAAAACCTGAGGCTCAGACTGCAAAGGCTGAACAACAGACGAAGCAGAAGGCAGGCGCATGGGTGAAGGAGGTTGACTCCTAGCAAAAGAGGTTGAACCCAAGGATTGCACAAGCTGAGCGGAGGACGGAGGCGGAGTAGTCCGTTCCTGTTCCTGAGAGATGAGCGGAGCATGATGAGGTTGAGGCTGCGCAGAACAAGGTAAAGTTCTCGCAAGCTGAGGCTCCTGAGGCGCAAGTCCAGGGTGTAGAGGAGCTTGCCTTGAGGAGGGTTGAGCTCGCTGCAGCGATGGCTGAGCAGACAGACTCACGGAGGGGAGAGGTTGTTGTACCCCAACCGAGAGTTGCACCACTGGCGGAGCAGCAAGGGGAGGCGGAGGAAGAGTGGAATAACTCTCCTGATCCCAAAGCAAGGGTTGCCTTAAAGAAGGCTGAGGCTGAACACCACTGGGAACAGCGAACTCCGAAAGTGGCTCAACATCGTACGCCTGGCAGATGGTGCTGCGACCAGGCGGAGCAAGTGCAGGCGGGGCGAGCACAGGCGGAGCGAGAACAGGCGGAGGGAGTGTAGGCGGAGGAGGAGGTGCAACACTCTCAGCCCGACACTCACGCATCAAGTCCGAAAGCTGAGCTTGCATGGACTGAAGCAGGGTCCACTTGGGATCGGCAGAAACGATAACAGACTGAGGTAAAGTCACAGTCGGGCTCTGTTTTGGCAGAACCTTACTCCTCTTGGGCGGAGTACAGTCGACAGATGACTGAGGCGAGTCAGAGCTGAGCCAATGACTGCAACCTGGCTGAGCACTCGCGGACTGGACTCTACGTTTAAGCGGTCTCGAGACCTGAGACCAACGTTTCTTCCCTGCTAGTTGATCAGCGGACGAGAATAAGACGGGCTCAATCGTCTGCAGGTGGGAGTGACGGTCTAAGGAAGACACGCCCGCAACCACCGAGGATAGTTCTGTGCGCCTAACAAGGCCTGTCGAACCCTTAAGCCCTTCGACATTGCTTCTCCCCTGGGCATGGGAGCTTGCAAGAGGTCCCGGACTGGGAGGACGACTGGCTCGCACAGAAAAATCCTCACGCACCACACTGGCACCACTAGCACTTGGCACTGCACCGACACTAGCACTCGTCACAGCACTGGCACTAATTCCACCCACTGCACTCTTGACCTTCAGTTCTTTAACTTCGGCCATCAGAGACTTATGGTCACTTACCACTGATTCTACTTTATCGCCTAAAGCCTGAATAGCACGCAAAACAACTGACATATCAGGCGGAGGGCACACAGTAGGTTCGGGGGTAGCCACTACAGGGGTAGGAAAAGGTAGGGGATCATGAGGTGAGGAAAACATAGAAGAGTGAGAAGAACTTCTCCTAACTCTACCTCTCTCTAACTTAGATGAATATTTTAAAAGACGGACAAATTCCAATTCCGAAAGTCCGGCGCATTCCTCACATCGATTTTCTAATAGACAGGGCCTGTCCCTACAGTCAGAACAAGCGGTGTGAGGATCTACCGAGGCCTTCGGAATACGCCTATTGCAAGACCTACATCGTCTATGGGAGGGGGCTTGCGAAACGTCAGACATCTTGTTTCAAAGAGTTAGCCAAAGGGTGATCCAAAAACAAGCAAAATTCGTTAACCGTTATATCAGTATTATATAAAAGCTATCTAGCTAATATAAGAAGGATTCCAGTAAAGCGACAGCCGTTAATCTGAGAGAATACTTCACCAAATATCCGTGAATAAACTCGAAGACCATAAGCGTATCCCAGAACGTCTAGCCGGAAGCACGACAGAGGAATAATTGAGGAGGTGTCAACAACAAATGATTGAGTACCTGGCCACAGGTGGCGCTGGTAAGTACACCCCCTTCTAGTATTGTGATAGCTGGCGTATCCCTCCATAGAATTCTGTCGGGCAACGGAGTTGACAGCTACATGATTATCGGGTAAGTTTAATATTGAAAATTGACTTTACAATAATTTCTCCTCATTTGACCAATACCAAGTCCGAGACATCACGACATAATTGTAAAGTCTTAAATAGAGATATTTATATTTTGGCGACATTAGTCTATAGGACATTTCATCAGACTCTAGGAATTTCGGTTTCCAAGACTTAAAAGTTTTTTGAGAAAAATTTATACATTAGAATTAAATTTCTATTTACCATAGCCTTTTATATAAAAATCTTATTTATCCTATATTCTATAAAATAATTTTATATTTCATTAATAGCTTTTATATAAAAGTCTATTTTTATCCTATATTCTATATCGATTTGCTTTATATTTTATTATCAGTTTTAATATAAGTATTTTTACCTCTAGAATTTAATCAGGGCAGCTCTGTCAGAGTCGAGCTTGACTCATGTAAGCTGGTTAAGGTCTTCCCTTTTAATAATAATAATCTAATAAACAAATGATGAATTTTGACTTTCACAAAACAAGAATTGTTTTCAATCAAAGTAATGATATTCTAACTCAATTGAACAATTTCAACTCATTATTTCATGGTTATAAATCATGACTTACTTCTGCCCAAACGCCTGGAAGAAGATGGAGGTCACGCCGGCCGACGTGCCGACCTCGTCCTAGAAGTAATCTATGATGTCTTGCTTTAGGTCGCCGATGTCTTCCTCTGAGAAATCTTGTGGATGGATCTGCGGACGTAGAAGAAACCCTTGAGAGAGAATAATGATATATATATCATACATATACCAAGGCACTTCCCCCAATTTGGGGGGGGGGGGGGTTAGCCGACATCAAAACAAATGGAAAAAAAGGGGACCTTTCCTCTCAATGCTCCTCCCAGCTTGACGAAGGACTCAACCGAGTTCGGCTGGTACTGCTAAGGTGCCACAGCCCACCCTCCCCTGTTATCCACCACAGATGAAGCTTCATAACGCTGAATCCCCTACTGCTGCTACCTCTGCAGTCATCCAAGGCGACCGGAGGAAGCAGCAGGGCCTACCGGAACTGCGTCACAATCGCTCACCATTCATACCTATTTCTAGCACGCTCTCTTGCCTCTCTCACATCTATCATCCCATCACCCAGAGCTTTCTTCACTCCATCCATCCACCCAAACCTTGGCCTTCCTCTTGGCAAGGAAAATTATATCAATGAACAGAGAAAGAATGAGATAGATTATCTATTACTTCACCCACGGCTAAATATGAAATATTGCAATGCAAAAATACCCAAAAATTTCTCAGACAGAGTAGAGAACTTTTGACTTTAATATAATTCAGAAGTATGGATATATGGAACCTTCTCTGGGGTCAGGGCCTGGCAGGCCAATTGAGGAGTAAAGTATACTACAAAGTTCAAGTTTAACGAGGTTGAATGACAACTGCAGTAATAAGAAGGGCACATATGTTGAGACTTATAAAATGTAGAGTTGCAAGAGGATGAAGGACCCCTGTTAAGTTAAGTTCAAAGACAATGAACCAGGTTAGGTGCAAAGACAATGCACTAGGTTAGGTGCAGAGACAATGCACCAAGTTAGGCACAAATACAATACACAGATTTATAGAGGTCACTACTGTCCCCTTGAAGCGACGAACTTCAATACAGTACTTTGAGATTTCCCTTTTGCGAGTGGTTTACCCCAAGATGATTCCTGACCCAGAACACTTAGTCAAAAGGGGTCAGGATTGCTTTAATATAAATGGACCCAAACTCCACTGCAAGTTTTAAACCTATCCTAACCGTCTTTAAAACCGATACTCTTCTATACTGACCACAACGGCTATGAGAACATCGTCGTGGGACACGTCCTGACGGTAAGCTGTCTCCACACCCCTTTCGTGGGTCAGGGGATCGAACAGTTTGTGCTCCGAGCTGCGAATGTAATCCTGGAATACCTGTTGGAAAATAAGAGGGGTAAACGTCAGTTTGAAAACAAGTAGCCTCTTACCACTAGGTTCTTAAATAAAATGGAGATCACATAGAAAAACATTGTTCAGTTTTTTGTGGGCTTAAAGAAATCATTAAATTTACAAGTAAGGTAATCTTTTGGCTATTGCGAGCATCAAGACCCAAGCCCCCACTGCGATGGTTGACAACCGCTAAGTAGATAAATAAACCTGTATTCTTTTTTTAAATTGCTGTAATTTGCCCGTAGCTATAACCCCTCGTGAATAACAATAAGACACCCACAGACATTTATGGATCTATTATTTCCATGTTGTTTATACTCTACAATTCTCGATTCAGTTTTCTTACTATTTTTACTTACCACACCAAAATTTACTAGTTTCCTTATATAATTTTTTTATAATGGACTTAAAATTGATAACTTTCAACTGTTATATATCATGAATATAATTATATAATTGCATGTAGTTAATAACAATATATATATACTGTATATATGTATATTACGTATTTTTTCTGACTTATGCATCAGAAACTTGGAGCCTTACCTAAGCCTTAGAACATAAGCTAGTTATAACTCAAAGAACTATGGAAAGAATAATGATGGGAATAACACAAAGAGAAAGAAAGAGCAACATGGATACGAGAGCAGACTAAAGTAGAGGGTATTCTAACAAGAAAAAGAAATGGACATGGGCAGGACATAACGAGAACGACATATAACAGATGGACACAAGAATAACAGAATGGGTCCAAAGAGATTGCAAAAGAAGCAGGAGAATTTGATATTCGAAAAATATTTCGCAGGCAAAAGCAAATGCGCATCTTGAAACACGTGGGAATATTCGCTGTTGCAAGTGTAAATGAAAACATTGGGACCATCTCTACTCAGCACCGTCAAATCTTAACACTCAAAACATCCAACGTACCTCGACGACTTTCTTCATAGTGTTTGGAATGTGGACTAGATGACCTACTGGTCCGACAGCCAGGCTCCCGGCCTTCTAACTGGAAACTCGGAATCCGACAGTCGGCAAATCGTCATCGGGGTTGATGCCTAGAAGGTGACATCGAAAAAATTAATAAAGCTGGAAATTGTTCTTAGTTGGGAGTGCAAATTCCCATATCTTCAAGGGAAAAAAGAGAGGTAATAATTAAATAATAAGTAAATAATAATAACAAAAACAAGATCTGAATGCAAAGGGTAATGAGAACTATGAAAAATCTTATACAAGCATAAAGAACTAACTGAACAACAGTGTCAAGAGATTAATATCTATATCAGGAATAAGAAATTTAATAGACCTTAAATTCCTGTCCAACAAATTAAGATGAGAATCAGCAGTTGAAGACCAGACAAGATTACAATACTCAAAACAAGGTAGAATGAAAGAATTAAAACACTTCTTCAGAATAGATTGATCACCGAAAATCCTGAAAGACTTTCTCAATAAGCCTATTTTTTGTGCAATTGAAGAAGACACAGTCCTTGGTTTGAAGTCTAAATTCTATAATCCCATCCTAGTTTCTGTAATTGTACAGAAATTCAAGGAGTGTCGAAGTACTATACAGTCATTTTATTTTATCAAATTGGGACAATCTCTTGAACCATTCTGTGATAATTAACAAACATGGACCGAACCACTTCTTGCTGAGAGAATAGTCTACACTTGAACAGGTGTAAATAAGAAAACAAGTTTTCGGTGTAAATAAGAAAACTAGTTTCCGGTGTAAATAAGAAAACAAGTTCCCGGTGTAAATAAGAAAACAAATTTATGGTTTAACACATTATCTAATAAACAAACCGACAGAGTACGTTAAGTCCAGAAAGCTTGGGACTCGTAGATTTCGGTGGTCACTGAGCTTCTCAATGGCAACATATAAACAAACAAATTACACATATGGGAATACTTATGATTTACCCATCACAGATTTAATAAACTTTTAACGGTGTCATTTCAAAGCTTAATATCTTTACTTCATTAATCTAAAGTAAAAAAAACACTATATTAAAAGAGCGGCACGTAATAATAAGCCACATATGCATCTTCAGTTTTTCAGTTAGATTTTTCCAATTAAAAATTGAATTTCAAAAATAAAATCTATTTCTACACTCGCCTGTAGCTCATATTACTTCTTCTCTAGAGGCTTGGTTTAAATTGACATTTACCATAAAATCTTTATACAATTTAAACATTTCCATTTTCTTTCCTTCAATCATTAAAATAGTACAAACCTTCAACCAGTGATTTATGTGATGAATACGCCCAAAGGCTTAACAGGGAAAAATGTTATTTTCATTAGTAAAATAAATTTTTGAATATACTTACCCGGTGATCATGTAGCTGCAGCTCTGCTGCCCGACAGAAAAAACCTACGGGCGGGATACACCAGCGATCGCTATACAGGTGGGGGTGTACAACAACAGCGCCATCTGTCGAGTAGGTACTCAGGTACTTCTTGTCAACAAAGAACCAATTTTCTCCTCGGTCCACTGGGTCTCTATGGGGAGGAAGGGTGGGTCCTTTAATTCATGATCACCGGGTAAGTATATTCAAAAATTTATTTTACTAATGAAAATAACATTTTTCAATATTAATCTTACCCGGTGATCATGTAGCTGATTCACACCCAGGGGGGTGGGTGGAGACCAGCATACATGTTAACAATAGAAGCTAAGTATCCCGTATTTCATTTTAGCAGTTATTCAAAATAACAAACATAAAATTAATAAGTACCTGGTAAGGAAGTCGACTTGAACCATTACTCTGCCTTTTTAAGTACGTCTTCCTTACTGAGCCTCGCGATCCTCTTAGGATGCTGAGCGACTCCTAGGTGCTGAAGTATGAAGGGCTGCAACCCATACTAAAGGACCTCATCACAACCTCTAATCTAGGCGCTTCTCAAGAAAGAATTTGACCACCCGCCAAATCAACCAGGATGCGAAAGGCTTCTTAGCCTTCCGTACAACCCAAAAACAACAATAAAAAGCATTTCAAGAGAAAGATTAAAAAAGTTTATGGGATTATGGGAATGTAGTGGTTGAGCCCTCACCTACTACTGCACTCGCTGCTACGAATGGTCCCAGGGTGTAGCAGTTCTCGTAAAGAGACTGGACATCTTTAAGGTAAAATGATGCGAACACTGACTTGCTTCTCCAATAGGTTGCATCCATTACACTCTGCAGAGATCTGTTTTGTTTGAAGGCCACTGAAGTAGCGACAGCTCTAACTTCATGTGTCCTTACCTTCAGCAAAGCATGGTCCTCCTCATTCAGATGAGAATGGGCTTCTCTAATCAAAAGTCTGATGTAATAAGAAACTGCGTTCTTCGACATCGGTAAAGCAGGTTTCTTAATAGAACACCATAAAGCTTCTGATTGTCCTCGTAATGGCTTCTACGTCTTAAATAGTACTTAAGAGCTCTTACTGGGCATAGTACTCTCTCTTGTTCGTTTCCAACTAAACTGGACAGACTTGGAATCTCGAACGATTTGGGCCAAGGACGAGAAGGGAGTTCGTTTTTAGCTAAAAAACCAAGCTGTAAGGAACATGTAGCCGTTTCAGATGTAAAACCTATGTTCCTGCTGAAGGCGTGTATCTCACTGACTCTTTTAGCTGTTGCTAAGCAAACGAGGAAAAGAGTCTTCAAAGTGAGATCTTTAAAAGAGGCTGATTGAAGCGGTTCGAACCTTGCTGACATCAGGAACCTTAAGACCACGTCTAAGTTCCAGCCTGGTGTGGCTAACCGACGCTCTTTTGAGGTCTCAAAAGACTTAAGGAGGTCCTGTAGATCTTTGTTGTTGGAAAGATCTAAGCCTCTGTGGCGGAAGACTGCTGCCAACATGCTTCTGTAACCTTTGATCGTAGGAGCTGATAGGGATCTTACCTTCCTTAGGTGTAAAAGGAAGTCAGCTATCTGCGTTACAGAGGTACTGGTTGAGGATACTGAATTCGCCTTGCACCAGCTTCGGAAGACTTCCCATTTTGACTGGTAGACCTTGAGAGTGGATGTCCTCCTTGCTCTGGCAATCGCTCTGGCTGCCTCCTTCGAAAAGCCTCTAGCTCTTGAGAGTCTTTCGATAGTCTGAAGGCAGTCAGACGAAGAGCGTGGAGGCTTGGGTGTACCTTCTTTACGTGCGGCTGACGCAGAAGGTCCACTCTTAGAGGAAGAGTCCTGGGAACGTCTAATAGCCATTGCAGTACCTCGGTGAACCATTCTCTCGCGGGCCAGAGGGGAGCAACCAACGGTAACCTTGTCCCTTCGTGAGAGGCGAACTTCTGCAGTACCTTGTTGACAATCTTGAACGGGGGGAACGCATAAAGGTCTAGATGGGACCAATCCAGAAGAAATGCATCTACGTGAACTGCTGCTGGGTCCGGAATCGGTGAGCAATAATTTGGGAGCCTCTTGGTCATCGAGGTAGCGAACAGATCTATGGTGGGCTGACCCCACAGGGTCCATAGTTTGTTGCAAACATTCTTGTGAAGGGTCCATTCTGTAGGGATGATCTGACCCTTCCGGCTGAGGCGGTCTGCCATGACATTCATGTCGCCTTGAATGAACCTCGTTACAAGCGATATGTTTCGATCTCTTGACCAGGTGAGGAGGTCCCTTGCGATCTCGAACAACGTCATCGAATGAGTCCCTCCTTGCTTGGAGATGTACGCCAAGGCTGTAGTGTTGTCGGAGTTCACCTCCACCACCTTGCCTAGAAGGAGGGACTTGAAGCTTCTCAAGGCCAGATGAACTGCCAGTAGCTCCTTGCAGTTGATGTGTAATGCTCTTTGATCCGGATTCCACGTGCCCAAGCATTCCCGACCGTCCAGTGTCGCACCCCAGCCCGTGTCCGATGCGTCCGAGAAGAGAAGGTGGTCGGGGGTCTGAACAGCCAGTGGTAGACCTTCCCTGAGAAGAATGTTGTTCTTCCACCAAGTCAGTGCAGACTTCATCTTCGCGGAGATAGGAACTGAGACCGCTTCTAGCGTCATGTCCTTTCTCCAGTGAGCAGCTAGGTGATACTGAAGGGGTCAGAGGTGGAGTCTCCCTAACGCGATGAACTGGTCCAGCGATGAAAGCGTCCCTATTAGACTCATCCACTGTCTGACTGAACATCGGTTCCTTTTCAGCATGCTCTGGATGCATTCTTGGGCTTGACTGATTCTGGGGGCCGACGGAAAAGCCCGAAAAGCTTGACTCTGAATCTCCATACCTAGATAGACTATAGTTTGGGATGGGACGAGTTGGGACTTTTCTATATTGACCAGGAGACCCAATACCTTGGTCAGATCCATAGTCCATTTGAGATTCTCCAGACAGCGACGACTTGACGCAGCTCTTAAAAGCCAGTCGTCCAAATAGAGGGAGGCTCTGATGTCTGCTAAATGCAGGAATTTGGCAATATTCCTCATCAGTTTGGTAAACACTAGAGGTGCCGTGCTTAGGCCAAAGCACAGGGCTTGGAACTGGTAAACCACCTTCCCAAAGACGAACCTTAGGAAAGGTTGGGAATCTGGGTGGATGGGGACGTGAAAGTACGCGTCCTTTAGGTCTAACGAGACCATCCAGTCTTCCTTCCTGACTGATGCTAGCACTGACTTCGTCGTCTCCATGGTGAACGTCTGCTTGGTGACAAAGACATTTAGAGCACTGACGTCTAGCACCGGTCTCCACCCTCCTGTCTTCTTCGCTACTAAGAAGAGACGGTTGTAGAAGCCCGGGGATTGATGGTCCCGGACTATGACTACCGCTCCCTTTTGTAGCAAGAGAGACACCTCTTGCTGTAAAGCTAGCCTCTTGTCCTCCTCTCTGTACCTGGGAGAGAGGTCGATGGGAGTTGTTGCTAGAGGGGGCTTGCGCAAGAATGGAATCCTGTACCCCTCTCTGAGTAACTTCACAGACTGTGCGTCTGCACCCCTGTTCTCCCAGGCCTGCCAGTAGTTCTTGAGCCTGGCTCCCGCTGCTGTCTGGAGAAGATGGCAGTCAGACTCTGCCTTTTGAGGACTTGGAACCCTTCTTCTTTTTGCCACGTTGACTATCGGCACGGGTACCTCCTCTGCTGGAGGTTCTGCCACGAAAGGGCGGAATGAACCTAGACGCTGGTGTGTCCATCCTAGGTCTAGGCACGGAAGGTAAAGCTGTGACTTTACGTGCGGATGACGCCACCAGGTCATGGGTGTCTTTCTGGATCAACGAGGCGGCAATCCCCTTGATCAGCTCTTCAGGAAAGAGACACTTGGATAGCGGAGCAAACATCAGCTCTGACTTCTGACATGGTGTGACCCCTGCCGACAAGAAGGAGCAAAGGTGATCTCGCTTCTTAAGAACTCCAGACACGAAAGAAGCCGCAAGCTCGCCAGACCCATCCCGAATGGCTTTGTCCATGCAGGACATGATGAGCATGGCAGAGTCCTTATCCGAAGGGGAGGTCTTTCTGCTCAACGCTCCCAAACACCAGTCCAGGAAGTTGAAGATCTCAAAAGCACGGAAAACTCCCTTCAAAAGATGGTCCATGTCCGAAGAGGTCCAGCAAATCTTGGACCGTCTCATAGCCAGTCTGCGGGGAGAGTCTACCAGACTTGAGAAGTCGCCCTGGGCAGAGGCAGGAACTCCCAAGCCTAGAACCTCTCCTGTGGCATACCAAACGCTAGATCTGGAAGCAAGCTTGGCCGGGGGAAACAAGAAGGTTGTCTTCCCAAGTTGCTTCTTGGCCTGCAGCTACTCTCCCAGTACCCTTAAAGCTCTCTTGGATGAGCGAGCGAGTACGAGCTTCGTAAAGGCAGGAGCTGCTGACTGCATGCCTAAAGCGAACTCAGAGGGAGGTGAGCGTGGAGCTGCAGACACAAACTGCTCCGGATACAACTCCTTAAACAGGGCAAGGACTTTCCTAAAGTCTAAGGAGGGAGGTGTAGTCTTGGGTTCATCTATGTCGGAGTGTTGATCGTCCAAATGCGCAGCTTCGTCGTCATCAGAGATTCCTTCATCCGAATGCTGAGGAGGAAGCGGCAAAGGAGGAGAAGAAAGCTGAACGGCTGAATCCGGCAGCACGGGTGCATGCGTAGCTGCACTGGATCCAACATCATGCCGCTGCTGGTCAGTCTGAGAGCTGGCAACAACAAAAGCGGAGTGGTGGTGCGTGGTGGGGACTGCCGTGGGTTGCGGAGACTGCCACATTGCGTCAAAACACGGCAGCTTGACTGCACCTTCCCACTGCTGATGCGGTAGCTCACGCATGTCAACGGAGGGTGCCGCACGTCGGCTAACGTCAACATGCGTCTGGCAGGGTCGACTGCGCATCGGTGGTGGAGCTCTCACAGCCGGAGTGTGGGAGCAGGCAGCCGCAGTGTCAGCTGAGCGCACAACCGTGGCAGGTTGTAGGTTAACGGGTGCAGCGTCAACCTTCTCAGCACGATACTCCTGCATGAAGGAAGCTAGCTGAGTCTGCATAGACTGCAGCAAAGACCACTTAGGGTCTACAGCGGTTGGTGCAGCAACAGACGGAGTGATTGCCTGCTGCGGAACCACTCTACCTCTCTTGGGAGGTGTGCAGTCTTCGGAAGACTGCGGCGAGTCCGAACTGACCCAGTGGCTACACCTGGGCCGTTGGACTCGCTCGGAAGGGACCTTGCGCTTGAGAGGTCGTGAGACCTTGGTCCAGCGTTTCTGACGAGAAACTTCTTCCGCAGACGAGGAATGAATGGGCTCACTCGTCTGTTTGTGGGTGGGACGATCTCTGCAAGATACGTCCTCAACCACTGAGGGTACATCTGTACGCTGATCAAGGCCTGTCGAACCCTTTGGTCCTTCGACATTGCTTCTCCCCTGGGCTTGGGAGCTTGCAAGAGGTCCCGGACTGGGAGGACGACTGGCACGAACAGACGCACCCTCATGCGTAACACTGACACTTTTCACTGCACTTGCACTCACTACACTTCCCACTGCACTTTTCTCCTTCAACTCTTTGACGTCGGCCAAGAGTTGATTGCGGTCATTCGCTAATGACTCAACTCTGTCACCAAGAGCCTGAATGGCACGCATCATATCCGCCATCGAGGGTTGATGAGAGCTAGTAGAAGGGTCGGGTGTAACCACTACAGGGGAAGGAATAGGTTGAGGGGCATGGGGAGAGGAAAAATCAAAAGAGCGAGACGAACTCCTCCTGATCCTATCCTTCTCTAGCCTACGTGCATTCTTAAGGAATTCTTGAAAATCGAATTCCGAAAGCCCAGCGCATTCCTCACATCGATCTTCCAATTGACAGGCTTTACCCCTACAATTGGAACAAACGGTGTGAGGATCTATAGAGGCCTTCGGAAGACGCCTAGAACAGTCCCTAGCGCTACACTGCCTGTACTTGGGGACTTGAGTAGGGTCAGACATCTTGAATTAGTCAAAGGGGGAAATCCAAAATCTATCCAAGTCGTCAACAAATAATCCAAAATCTAATCAATGAAAGTGATAAAGTATTGATGATAACTTCTGTACAGCGTAAGCTAATAACTAGAGAGAATACATCACCAAAAAGCGTGAAAATCAACTCCAGAAACAACAGCGTATCAAGTAGGTCTTGCCGGTGGCACGACAGAGAGAAAATTGGTTCTTTGTTGACAAGAAGTACCTGAGTACCTACTCGACAGATGGCGCTGTTGTTGTACACCCCCACCTGTATAGCGATCGCTGGCGTATCCCGCCCGTAGGTTTTTTCTGTCGGGCAGCAGAGCTGCAGCTACATGATCACCGGGTAAGATTAATATTGAAAAATAGCCCCGCGAGGAAAGTAAATAAACTACAACAAAAGTAGTGAACAATTAAAATAAAACTATAAAAACTGTACTGTAACAACATTGAAATAGATCTTTCATATATAAACTAAAAAAAAAAAAACTTCCCTGAGCTTAAAATCAAGAACAGTGGCCCGCCATTAACTAACAGGAAAGCAACGAGCAACAGTATCGAGACAGCTACGAGAACCGATCACTTCCCACTGTAGAGGATTCGCCCATCCCGATATTACAGTCACGCGTCGTGACGAATCTAATATTGCCTCTCTTATTAATCTACTGTACTTGAAAATAGTTGGAGAAAACCCTTTCTGGGAAGCTCGATACTTGTTCACCTCTCCACTGGTATCATCGCCTCTCCTCATGTATGTGCCAACTTACTCTCGGCTCATCAGATAGGAGAAGTCTTTTACATTTTCCAAAAATGTTATTTTTATAATAAAATAAATTTTTGAATATACTTACCCGGTGATTATAATAGCTGCAACTCTGTTGCTCGACAGAAAACTCTAAGGTAAAATTCGCCAGCGATCGCTACACAGGTTGCGGGTGTGCCCAACAGCGCCATCTGTCGTCCAGATACCCAGTACTCAATGTAAACAAAGAACTCAATTTTCTCCTCGTCCCACTGCGTCTCTATTGA
Organism: Palaemon carinicauda; assembly: GCF_036898095.1. Taxonomy (NCBI): domain Eukaryota; kingdom Metazoa; phylum Arthropoda; class Malacostraca; order Decapoda; family Palaemonidae; genus Palaemon; species Palaemon carinicauda. Next base: position 91,959 of record NW_027169998.1, on the reverse strand, counting down.
GGAGGAAGGGAGGGTCCTTTAATTTATAATCACCGGGTAAGTATATTCAAAAATTTATTTTATTATAAAAATAACATTTTTCAATATTTAACTTAGCCGGTGATTATAATAGCTGATTCACACCCAGGGGGGTGGGTAGAGACCAGCAAAATATGTTTACATTATTATGAGCTAAGAATTTTTATTTCATTTTAGAAGTTATCAAAATAACAAAAACAAAATAAATAGGTACCTGGTAAGGAAGTCGACTTGAACAATTACTCTGCCTTTTTAAGTACGTCTTCCTTACGGAGCCTCGCGATCCTCTTAGGATGCTGATCGACCCCTAGGATCTGAAGTATCAAGGGTTGCAACCCATACAACAGGACCTCATCAAAACCCCTAATCTAGGCGCTTCTCAAGAAATGACTTTGACCACCCGCCAAATCAACCAGGATGCGAAAGGCTTCTTAGCCTTCCGGACAACCCAAAAACAACAATAAAAACATTTCAAGAGAAAGATTAAAAAGGTTATGGAATTAGGGAATTATAGTGGTTGAGCCCTCACCCACTACTGCACTCGCTGCTACGAATGGTCCCAGTGTGTAGCAGTTCTTGTAAAGAGACTGGACATCTTTCAAGTAAAATGACGCGAACACTGACTTGCTTCTCCAATAGGTTGCGTCCATTATACTTTGCAGAGATATATTTTGCTTAAAGGCCACGGAAGTTGTTACAGCTCTAACTTCGTGCGTCTTCACCTTAAGCAAAGTTCGGTCTTCCTCACTCAGATGTGAATGAGCTTCTCGTATTAACAATCTGATAAAGTCTGACCAAGCATTCTTTGACAAAGGCAAGGATGGTTTCTTAACTGAACACCATAAAGCTTCAGATTGGCCTTGTAAAGGTTTAGTACGCTTTAAATAGAACTTAAGAGCTCTAACAGGGCATAAGACTCTTTCTAGTTCATTGCCTACGATCTCCGATAAGCTGGGGATATCGAAAGATTTAGGCCAAGGCCGAGAAGGCAGCTCATTTTTGGCTAGAAAACCAAGTTGTAGCGAACAAGTGGCTTTTTCTGACGAAAATCCTATGTTCTTGCTGAAGACATGAATCTCACTGACTCTTTTAGCCGAGGCTAAGCATACCAGGAAAAGAGTCTTAAGAGTGAGATCTTTCAGGGAGGCTGATTGTAACGGCTCCAACCTGTCTGATATGAAGAATCTTAGTACCACGTCTAAATTCCATCCAGGGGTAGCCAAACGACGCTCCTTGGTGGTCTCAAAAGACTTAAGGAGGTCTTGCAGATCTTTATGTTTGGAAAGATCTAAGCCTCTATACCGGAAGACCGATGCCAACATGCTTCTGTAGCCCTTGATAGTGGGAGCTGAAAGGGATCGTCCTTTTCTCAGGTATAAGAGAAAAAACAGCTATTTGAGCTACAGAGGTACTGGTCGAGGATACAGAAACTGACTTGCACCAGTCTCGGAAGACTTCCCACTTCGATTGGTAGACTCTAATGGAAGAAGCTCTCCTTGCTCTAGCAATCGCACTGGCTGCTTCCTTCGAAAAGCCTCTAGCTCTCGAGAGTCTTTCCATAGTCTGAAGGCAGTCAGACGAAGAGCGTGGAGGCTTTGGAGTACCTTCTTTACGTGTGGCTGACGTAGAAGGTCTACCCTTAGAGGAAGAATACTGGGAACGTCTTCTAACCATCGAAGTATCTCTGTGAACCATTCTCTCGCGGGCCAGAGGGAAGCAACTAACGTCAACCTTGTCCCTTCGTGAGAGGCGAACTTCTGCAGTACCTTGTTGACAATCTTGAACGGTGGGAATGCGTAGAGATCCAGAAGTGACCAATCTAGGAGGAAAGCATCTATATGTATTGCTGCTGGGTCCGGGACTGGAGAGCAATAGATTGGAAGCCTCTTGGTCAGCGAGGTTGCAAAGAGATCTATGGATGGTTTTACCCCAAGTGGCCCAAAGTCTCTTGCACACATCCTTGTGGAGGGTCCATTCGGTTGGAATTACTTGCCCTTTCCGACTGAGACAATCTGCTATGACGTTAAAGTCGCCTTGGATGAACCTCGTTACTAGGGAGATGTCTTGACCTTTTGACCAGATGAGCAGGTCCCTTGATCTCGTACAACGTCAGTGAGTGGGTACCTCCTTGTTTGGAGATGTACGCCAAGGCCGTGGTGATGTCCGAGTTAACTTCCATCACTTTGCCTCGAAGGAGAGACTTGAAGCTTTTCAAGGCCAGATGTACTGCCAACAGCTCCTTGCAGTTGATATGCATGCTCCTCTGACTCGAGTTCCACAGTCCTGAGCATTCCCGACCGTCTAGTGTCGCGCCCCAGCCCACGTCCGATGCGTCCGAGAAGAGAACGTGGTTGGGAGTCTGAACAGCCAGGGGAAGACCCTCTCTTAGGTTGATATTGTCCTTCCACCAAGTCAGACAAGACTTTTATCTTTTCGGAAACCGGGATCGAGACCGCTTCTAGCGTCTTGTCCTTTTTCCAGTGAAAAGCTAGATGGTATTGAAGAGGACGGAGGTGTAGTCTTCCTAGTGACACAAATTGTTCCACGGATGACAGCGTCCCTACCAGACTCATCCACAGCCTGACTGAGCAGCGTTCCTTCTTCAGCATCTTCTGGATGGATAGCAGGGCTTGATCTATTCTGGGGGCTGATCGTCTTGTTGTTCAGCAACGTCCTCATCAGAGGGTTCCTCATCCGAAAACTGATGAGGAAACGGCAACGGAGTGGGCAACGTCTGGCTCGCTGAGTCCGGTCGCACTGGTGGATGCGTGACGGAGCCGGACGCAATATCATGGAACTGCTGCACAGTCTGTGAACTGTCAACAACCATGGGTGCGCGAGGAAGCACAGCGTCAACCCGAGACTGTCTAGACCGTCTGGGTTGTGCAGTCAACACCCTACCGGGTTGCTGAGGTTGACGCACTGTGTCAAAACAAGTCACCTCTGCTGGTTGTTGAACGTCTTGAACGTCAACAACCACCTCCGAGCGTCGCTTAACGTCAACGTGCGGCTGGCAACCCACACTGGGTCGCATCGGTGGAGGAACCACCTCAACTGGCAGACGCGAGTAGGTTACCTCAGCGTCAACAGGGCGCACAACCGACCGGTTGGAAGGTTGTTGGCCAGAAGGTTCGGTAGCAACCTTCTCCGCATTAAAGTCCTCTATCAAGGACGCAAGCTTGGACTGCATGTCTTGCAGCTAAGCCCATTTAGGATCTACGGGAGCAGGTGTGGCAACAGACGGGGTTAGCGACTGAGGCGGTACCGTTTACCATCCCTGAAAGCCTTGTTATGCGTGACATAATAGTACAGCAAAACTTCAAAGGCTCGACAAAAGCTGAGAAGTTGACCTGTAAACAACTTGGAGCGTCTCCTGGCCAGGCGCCAGGGAGAGTCTACGAGAATTGAGAAGTCTATCTGGGCAGAGGCAGGAACTCCCAAGCCGAGAACTTCTCTCGTGTCATATCAGACTCTCGCTCTATAAACCAGTTTAAAAGAAGGGAAAGCAAAGGCTGTATCCCCCAAACTCCTCCTGGTGAAAAACCAGTCGCCTAGCCAACGTAAAGCTCTCTAGGAGAGCGAGAGAGCACTAGCTTAAAAACAACGGCTTCGAAGTAGCTAGGCCTAGTGTAAGCTCTGACGTTAAGGCGAACGAGGAGCAGCAGTTACAAAAAGATCCGGACAAAGATCCTTAAAAAAATCCTCATGATTTAATTAAAGTCCATAGGAGGCTAAGCAGCTTTAGGCTCCTCTCCATCTGACAGAGTCCTCAAGGGAATATCAGTAGGAGGGGGAACAGCAACTTCCTCATCTACAGGAACCTTGTCCGATAAAAGCTGAGTCTCAAGCAAGGGAGAGACCTACCGTGGTGGCAATGCTTTACAAGCAGAGTCCACACTCACTGGTGCATTAGTAGCGGACCAGAACGCAACGTCATGTAACTGCTTGACAGTCTGTGAACTGTCAACAACTGAACTGTCAACCACAACAGGTGCGTGAGGACGCACAGCGTCCACTCGAGACTGCTTTGACTGCCTAGACTGAGCAGTCAAAACAACTCTAGAATGCGGAGGTTGACGCACAGCGTCAAAACAAGTCAACTCCGATTGTTAGTGAACGTCTTGAACGTCAACAGGAGCCTCAGCAAGTGGCCTAACGTCCAAATGCGGCTGAAAAACCACACGAGACTGCATCGAGTGTGGTTCTAAACAACCTGACTGACGTGACTAAGCTACGCCAACGTCAACAGTAAGCACAAAGGAACGTTAGGTTGGCTGAAAGCCAGGATATCGATGAGATAAACGGCTAGACTCAACGGACTAATCGGCAGAATAGTCTTCCATAAGGGAGGCAAGCATATACTGCATATCTTGCCATACAACCCATTAAGGATCAACGGAAATGGTTGTGGTAAGAGACGAGGGTAACGTCTGTGACCGCAACACTTTGCCTACAAAAAAAGACTCTCGGAGTCTGTGTTACGCTTTTGTTAGGCGGCGAGCAGTTATCCGATGACTGCATAGGGTCAGAGCTGTCCTAATGGTTGTAACCAGGACGCTGGACCTGTCCTGAAAGGACTGACTTTCGCTTAAGGGCTTCGAAACCTTGTGACAGGTTTCTTATGCGAAAAGCCTTCGGATGACGAGGAGAAACAACGTCTCTCTCGTCTTATGGTAGGGGAGATCTTGGTAAGATACACCCGATACCATAGAGGGAAAACGTCTGTTCGTTGGTCAAGGCCTCTCGAACCCATAAGTCGTTTGACATTACTTCTCCCCTGGGCTTGGGAGCATGTAAGATGTCCCGGACTAGGTGAACGACAGGCACAAACAGACGAACCCTCGGACGCAACACTGTAACACTTTGCGCATATCACTTTATCACTTCGATTTTCTGTTTTGCACTTATTTCACTGAAATTTTTACTGATTTCTACCTGAAACACGCAATTCTACCCTTCATTAAAAGGTAGTAATTGCGAAATCAGTCGTATAATGCAAGCTCATTAATACCAGCAAAAAAACAGAAAACATATTTAAAGATAAAAAAAATCAGTGGCTGGGAAAGAGACTAAACACTAGTTCATATAACTACGTTTTCAATCTCTCACCGCACATAGCCTGGGGACGAGAATAAAAAACTAAAACGTTTTATCCTTCTTTCCCGAGCAGCGACTAGGGACGAGAGTAACACGAGAACAACGTTACCCGCTTGAACGGAACGTTTTCTCTCCTCTCTCGCCCTCCATCTCTATCTCTCTCTCTCTTTCTCTCTTGATTTCGCACCTAAGAGAAGAGCCCAAATATATTTCGTCAAAAAAACATGTTATTTGACTAAAGGAAAAAACTGAAAGTTTTTTCAAATAAAAAGTTCCTTTAAAATAGAATTTAAAACATTTAAGCTAAGAAAGAATGAACAAAACGTCAGAATCGATTTACTCTTACTGCAAAGTGAAACCGTGATACACTCTCTCTCTATCGTAATGATAGAGCGCATGTTGAACGTCCTGAACGTCAACAACTGCGTAGCATAAATAAACTAAACGTTAGTTCATCTTTGAAAACAGTACGAAGACTATCAAAGAAATTCTTTCATAAAATATTACATTTAAAAAGTTTTAAATCCTTAGCTCTTTAAAAGCTAATTACGATATAAAGGGCTCAACGTTGATTAACTTCGGTTTCCAAGTTAGGACCGCCTACTCTCAGGAAAGGTCTATATAAACAAAACATTAAAATTATTTTTATATGTTTATAATAAATGGAAAGTTAATCGAAGAGGCCTAATAAAGGCGGAGAGATATAAAATATATAGAGGAAAATCTATAACGTGATATAATTACTAAAAGCCTAAACACACTTCCGCTAAGGGAAGGGTCGGCCATTTAAAAGTGAAAGAAAGTCCATACTCTCTTTGTCACCATAATTAAATCTATCCAAAACGAGTTCAAGATTTAAGATGAAGATAAAACACCTGCATAGCGAAAGCTCAAAACTAGAATAGTGTACTTCACCAATTAGTTGTGAAAACAAATCCAGTTTAGCAACAGCGAATAAGCACGTCTTGTCAGGAGCACGACAGAGAGAAAATTGAGTTCTTTGTTTACATTGAGTACTGGGTATCTGGACGACAGATGGCGCTGTTGGGCACACCCGCAACCTGTGTAGCGATCGCTGGCGAATTTTACCTTAGAGTTTTCTGTCGAGCAACAGAGTTGCAGCTATTATAATCACCGGCTAAGTTAAATATTGAAAAATGACGACTACAAACGGGTGAGAGTTTCTGAAGCTTAAACTAAAAAGTTTTGGATCAATAAAGGGAAACACTTCATGAATGATCACCAGGAGATAGTTTACATAGCAGATAGAGAAAGGTGTTTCGCAATACGATGCTAATTTCTTTGAACAGTCTTAGATATGCGTCAGGTTTCCGGTCAGCCACTCAAGTTAATGGGTCTATGAAGAAAACAAACAAGGCTGTACTTGCAAAACTATTGAAATGCCGTGGGTCATCTACTGAAAAAAAAGGACCTTGAACCCAGTGAGATGTTAAGAGACGCAATGGCATTACACTAATTTCGAAACTAAATAATGAAAATCTCACATTCGAAGGCGTCCGATTATTTTCACAGATGTTTCACTAAAGAAAAGCAGCATGAAAATTGATGTGGTCTTCGATGTGTACAAGGAAAAGTCAAGTGAACATGCTGTGAGTCTCAATAGTGGTTATCTTATAACATGATCTTTAGAGAATCAACATCAAATTACATGGTCAGTCTTCAAAAACTCCTGAAACTTTCTCAGATTAATCAGCGTCTGTGTAAGCTAAAGAAAAAGTTGTCCCTATAGAGAATCAACATCAAATTACATGGTCAGTCTTCAAAAACTCCTATATCTTTCTCAGATTAATCAGTGTCTGTGTAAGCTAAAGAAAAAGTTGTCCCTATAGAGAATCAACATCAAATTACATGGTCAGTCTTCAAAAACTCCTATATCTTTCTCAGATTAATCAGTGTCTGTGTAAGCTAAAGAAAAAGTTGTCCCTATAGAGAATCAACATCAAATTACATGGTCAGTCTTCAAAAACTCCTATATCTTTCTCAGATTAATCAGTGTCTGTGTAAGCTAAAGAAAAAGTTGTCCCTATAGAGAATCAACATCAAATTACATGGTCAGTCTTCAAAAACTCCTATATCTTTCTCAGATTAATCAGTGTCTGTGTAAGCTAAAGAAAAAGTTGTCCCTATAGAGAATCAACATCAAATTACATGGTCAGTCTTCAAAAACTCCTATATCTTTCTCAGATTAATCAGTGTCTGTGTAAGCTAAAGAAAAAGTTGTCCCTATAGAGAATCAACATCAAATTACATGGTCAGTCTTCAAAAACTCCTATATCTTTCTCAGATTAATCAGTGTCTGTGTAAGCTAAAGAAAAAGTTGTCCCTATAGAGAATCAACATCAAATTACATGGTCAGTCTTCAAAAACTCCTATATCTTTCTCAGATTAATCAGTGTCTGTGTAAGCTAAAGAAAAAGTTGTCCCTATAGAGAATCAACATCAAATTACATGGTCAGTCTTCAAAAACTCCTGAAACTTTCTCAGATTAATCAGCGTCTGTGTAAGCTAAAGAAAAAGTTGTCCCTATAGAGAATCAACATCAAATTACATGGTCAGTCTTCAAAAACTCCTATATCTTTCTCAGATTAATCAGTGTCTTTGTAAGCTAAAAAAAAAAGTTGTCCCTATAGAGAATCAACATCAAATTACATGGTCAGTCTTCAAAAACTCCTGAAACTTTCTCAGATTAATCAGTGTCTTTGTAAGCTAAAGAAAAAGTTGTCCCTATAGAGAATCAACATCAAATTACATGGTCAGTCTTCAAAAACTCCTGAAACTTTCTCAGATTAATCAGTGTCTTTGTAAGCTAAAGAAAAAGTTGTTCCTATAGAGAATCAACATCAAATTACATGGTCAGTCTTCAAAAACTCCTGAAACTTTCTCAGATTAATCAGCGTCTGCGTAAGCTAAAGAAAAAGTTGTTCCTATAGAGAATCAACATCAAATTACATGGTCAGTCTTCAAAAACTCCTGAAACTTTCTCAGATTAATCAGCGTCTGTGTAAGCTAAAGAAAAAGTTGTCCCTATAGAGAATCAACATCAAATTACATGGTCAGTCTTCAAAAACTCCTGAAACTTTCTCAGATTAATCAGTGTCTTTGTAAGCTAAAGAAAAAGTTGTCCCTATAGAGAATCAACATCAAATTACATGGTCAGTCTTCAAAAACTCCTGAAACTTTCTCAGATTAATCAGCGTCTGTGTAAGCTAAAGAAAAAGTTGTTCCTATAGAGAATCAACATCAAATTACATGGTCAGTCTTCAAAAACTCCTATATCTTTCTCAGATTAATCAGCGTCTGTGTAAGCTAAAGAAAAAGTTGTCCCTATAGAGAATCAACATCAAATTACATGGTCAGTCTTCAAAAACTCCTATATCTTTCTCAGATTAATCAGTGTCTTTGTAAGCTAAAGAAAAAGTTGTCCCTATAGAGAATCAACATCAAATTACATGGTCAGTCTTCAAAAACTCCTGAAAATTTCTCAGATTAATCAGCGTCTGTGTAAGCTAAAGAAAAAGTTGTTCCTATAGAGAATCAACATCAAATTACATGGTCAGTCTTCAAAAACTCCTATATCTTTCTCAGATTAATCAGCGTCTGTGTAAGCTAAAGAAAAAGTTGTCCCTATAGAGAATCAACATCAAATTACATGGTCAGTCTTCAAAAACTCCTGAAACTTTCTCAGATTAATCAGCGTCTGTGTAAGCTAAAGAAAAAGTTGTCCCTATAGAGAATCAACATCAAATTACATGGTCAGTCTTCAAAAACTCCTGAAACTTTCTCAGATTAATCAGCGTCTGTGTAAGCTAAAGAAAAAGTTGTTCCTATAGAGAATCAACATCAAATTACATGGTCAGTCTTCAAAAACTCCTATATCTTTCTCAGATTAATCAGCGTCTGTGTAAGCTAAAGAAAAAGTTGTCCCTATAGAGAATCAACATCAAATTACATGGTCAGTCTTCAAAAACTCCTGAAACTTTCTCAGATTAATCAGTGTCTTTGTAAGCTAAAGAAAAAGTTGTCCCTATAGAGAATCAACATCAAATTACATGGTCAGTCTTCAAAAACTCCTGAAACTTTCTCAGATTAATCAGTGTCTTTGTAAGCTAAAGAAAAAGTTGTCCCTATAGAGAATCAACATCAAATTACATGGTCAGTCTTCAAAAACTCCTGAAACTTTCTCAGATTAATCAGCGTCTGTGTAAGCTAAAGAAAAATATGTCCCTATAGAGAATCAACATCAAATTACATGGTCAGTCTTCAAAAACTCCTATATCTTTCTCAGATTAATCAGTGTCTTTGTAAGCTAAAGAAAAAGTTGTCCCTATAGAGAATCAACATCAAATTACATGGTCAGTCTTCAAAAACTCCTATATCTTTCTCAGATTAATCAGTGTCTTTGTAAGCTAAAGAAAAAGTTGTCCCTATAGAGAATCAACATCAAATTACATGGTCAGTCTTCAAAAACTCCTGAAACTTTCTCAGATTAATCAGCGTCTGTGTAAGCTAAAGAAAAAGTTGTTCCTATAGAGAATCAACATCAAATTACATGGTCAGTCTTCAAAAACTCCTGAAACTTTCTCAGATTAATCAGTGTCTTTGTAAGCTAAAGAAAAAGTTGTCCCTATAGAGAATCAACATCAAATTACATGGTCAGTCTTCAAAAACTCCTGAAACTTTCTCAGATTAATCAGCGTCTGTGTAAGCTAAAGAAAAAGTTGTCCCTATAGAGAATCAACATCAAATTACATGGTCAGTCTTCAAAAACTCCTGAAACTTTCTCAGATTAATCAGTGTCTTTGTAAGCTAAAGAAAAAGTTGTCCCTATAGAGAATCAACATCAAATTACATGGTCAGTCTTCAAAAACTCCTGAAACTTTCTCAGATTAATCAGCGTCTGTGTAAGCTAAAGAAAAATATGTCCCTATAGAGAATCAACATCAAATTACATGGTCAGTCTTCAAAAACTCCTATATCTTTCTCAGATTAATCAGTGTCTTTGTAAGCTAAAGAAAAAGTTGTCCCTATAGAGAATCAACATCAAATTACATGGTCAGTCTTCAAAAACTCCTGAAACTTTCTCAGATTAATCAGCGTCTGTGTAAGCTAAAGAAAAATATGTCCCTATAGAGAATCAACATCAAATTACATGGTCAGTCTTCAAAAACTCCTATATCTTTCTCAGATTAATCAGTGTCTTTGTAAGCTAAAGAAAAAGTTGTCCCTATAGAGAATCAACATCAAATTACATGGTCAGTCTTCAAAAACTCCTGAAACTTTCTCAGATTAATCAGCGTCTGTGTAAGCTAAAGAAAAAGTTGTCCCTATAGAGAATCAACATCAAATTACATGGTCAGTCTTCAAAAACTCCTGAAACTTTCTCAGATTAATCAGCGTCTGTGTAAGCTAAAGAAAAAGTTGTCCCTATAGAGAATCAACATCAAATTACATGGTCAGTCTTCAAAAACTCCTGAAACTTTCTCAGATTAATAAGCGTCTTTGTAAGCTAAAGAAAAAGTTGTTCCTATAGAGAATCAACATCAAATTACATGGTCAGTCTTTAAAAACTCCTGAAACTTTCTCAGATTAATCAGCGTCTGTGTAAGATAAAGAAAAAGTTGTCCCTATAGAGAATCAACATCAAACTGCATGGCCACTCCTCAAAGAATCCTACAATGTCTTGCCCAACCTAGCAATTCACAATCATTTCACCTTTCCTATTAGTACACCTTTCAATATCATGGTATCAAACTAATCCAAAGACCTAATAGCAATGCATCCCTCAGTATAACAATGGCGTGATATATCTCAACTTTTCTTGTCATAAAACATAACAACAAATCTTTTAATTTTCTCTCATCAGTAAAGATATGTGGAATGATCTTCCTAATCAGGATGTTGAATTAGTGGAACCACAATTGCAAAGAATGTATCTACTTATTTATGTCGAATAGACTGACCAGGTTCTCTTTATACTTTATACACTACAGATCTATTTTTATACGTTACCGATCTCAAAACCTCTTAATTATTCATTACTTCTCTTCGAGTCTATTTTTATCTGTATTTACTTTCCTCACTGGGTGCTTTTACCACGTTGGAACCCTTTGAATTAAATCATCCTGCTTTTCCAACTAGGGTTGTAGCTTAGCTGGTAATAAAAACATGAATAAACTTTGAAAGAAAACAGACTTTGCATCCATTACCTAACATATCACCTAAGTAAATCTCTACACCATCAAATTGTTAAGGACTCAATAACTTCGAGAAAAGCCAACATTACCTGATCTTCGTACGTGAAGTGAGCGAACGGCGTCACGCTCTTCACCACCCGTTCGTTAATTGGGATTTTGGCGTCCGGGTCGACTCCCTCCAGGAGCTCGGAGTCGGCGGCTCGTTTGGCCTGAACCGGGTCTTCCACGGGTTTTGCGATCTGGAAGAAAAAACTTAATAGATCATTTATATAAATGATTTCAATTGAAATCTCCATGTAGGCCTACAGTTTTTTTTTAATTTCTAAACGTATTGGATGAAATATCTATGATAGATTAATTAATTACTATTTTAGCAAGACGTAAATTAAGACAGTAAAGAATCAAGAATATATACAATAAATACAGGAGACCTGTAAGAACTTTAATACCATAACAAGAATATGTACTGTACAACAAATAAGGGAAACCTGTAAGATTCCTATACTTTACAGCACCAGCATTGAGATTAAAACGAGTCTGAAGGACACTCCAAAATCAAACCATTGTTCTCTAGTCTTGGGTAGTGCCACAGCCTTTGTACCGTGGTCTTCCACTGTCTTGGGTTAGAGTTCTCTTGCTTGAGGGTACACCCGGGCATGCTATTCTATCCTATTTCTTTTCCTCTTTTGTTAAAGTTTGTATAGTTTATATAAGGGATATTTATTTTAATGTTGTTACTCTTCTTAAGATATTTTATTTTTCTTTGTTTCCTTTCCTCATGGGGATATTTTCACTGTTGGAGCCCCTGGGCTTATAGCATTCTGCTTTTCCAACTAGGGTTGTACCTTGGAGAGTAATAATAATAATAACAATAATAATTGTACAATTAGGAAGCACATTTCACAAATTGGTTACAGCATCGGGAATGAATTCCAAAATACTCTACGGTTTTAACCATTCCTCAAAATAAATAAAGCTAGAACCACCAACAACATGAAAGCCCCTTCGGCCACATAGCAATGCGCATTGCCTGCATAAGCAGGGAGTGCATTGCAACATTCCTATATGAACATATAAATAAAAAATGATCAGCTGAGTCTTCACATACACATCCACATATTACAGTAATATACATAAACATTGTTATTACCAGCGAGGTTATATTTTCACCTGGATTTACCCGACTACTTTTTTACGCGTATCTGTGTGTGGGATTACGTTAAATTTCGTGTTGGATTTTCATCAAATTGCAACAACGGATTGGCATTATGCCCCAGAAGAACCCCTTACAATTTTTAGGTGATCCAGATGAAGACCATAATTCTGGTTAACCCTTTTACCCCCAAAGGACGTACTGGTACGTTTCACAAAACCCATCCCTTTACCCCCATGGACGTACCGGTACGTTCTTGCAAAAATGACAAATTCGAAGATAATTTGTATTTTTCCTAACCATACAAACCTTAGCTATTTACAAAGGGTTATTACTTTTAGCGTAGCTGAAATGGCGAGCCATTAGAATTTAACGAGGGTATATTACCCCCGCGCTAGTTAGCGGGGGGGTAGGGGAGTGGTAGCTAGCTACCCCTCCTCCCCCTCACACACACGTGAATACTCACTTTCACTTAGAGGTAGGACTTGTCTTGGGGGACAGGGCTGGCGGGCAAATATGTGTAAATAGCTAAGGTTTGTATGGTTAGGAAAAATACAAATTATCTTCGAATTTGTCATTTGTTCCGTAACCGAAATACAAACCACGCTATTTACAAAGGGTGACTTATCCCTTAGGAAGGGTGGAAAGTCCCCAGCCATACTGGCTTTGGCTTTACCCGGGGACTCAGAATCCGAGTGAGTCGCACTCGAGAAAAGGAGTCCCTGCACCTCACAAGTTCCTTGCTCCGCAAGGAACCATGTGGCCTACGTAAGCTTGTGTGTGAAGGAAGAAGTGTGACCCGTCTTAGGCAGTTGACCTGGAGTTCCAGAAGGAACTCTGGGTTAGGACGTTCCCAATACCACCTCGTCAGGGTATGGTGGACGCGACAGTATTGACTCAATACTCGGAACACAAGGAAGCATGGTTTACCTGCAGAGGTTCGAGGTCAGCTATGCAGAGACCAGGATGCTGCTTCCCCGTAGAGGGGATGATGAAGAAAGAAGTAAGGGCCAGACATACTTCTTTCGTTCATGCAGACTAAAACCTGATAACAATGCCCTCAACCTTCTGCTACCTGTCCAAAAAGGAGCCTGAGGTTAGACCAGCTGTTGTGTAGCCACCACAGAGCGATAGAAAACGTATCGAGACTCCTGTGGGTCACGCCCTGCAGGAAGCGGGCTGCGAAGGTCATCAGACGCTTCCAGACTCCAGCTTGTAGCACCTGCGTCACAGAGTAGTATTACTCGAAGGCGAGGGACGTTGCGATGTATCCAACATCGTGCTGTAGGGCGACGTGACGGGGGAGGGTCTGAAGACAGGTCGAGATGAATGTCCTCGAGTCCGGGCTGAAGAGGTATACTGGTGACTCTCCCCCCATGTCCTCCTTGTGTTCCCAAATCGGCTGCAACTGAGGCCAAACTGCAGCTGTTCCCAGCGCTAACCTCTCGATTCCTTACTGGCAAGAAAGAGAAGGTCTTGGGACATCACACACAGAATGGAGACTCGAAATCTTGAATGAATCGGACCGAAGGGTCGGGACCCTCAGATTCTGAGTCTAGCCAACAACTCAGGAGCGAGCCTGAATGTTGCCTTCCCCTCTTCCTTAGAAAGGGGGGAGTAGTAAGAGACCAAGAAGATTGCTTACACACTGGCCGTGGCCAGAGTGAGCAGAAGACCCAAGGTGGAATAAAATCCGAGGCCTGTCGTAAAAGGGTCTTGAGAAGATCTCTTAAAGGACTAAAAGTCCGAGCCATGCTCCAAGTTGGAGGTCTACCTCCGACTAGGGCAGGGACGATCGTAGCTTCGCATGAGCGAGGATAGATCCAGCGGGCAGGAAAAAGTTATTCCTTTAAGCCTGAAGGTCAGGGAAAGGCTGAGCGACAGGCTTCATTGCCGAGAGCGGAAAGGAGTTTCCTCCCGCCGAAAGGCAATAAGACCGTTATTGCTGGAGAAGAGGCCTCACGGGAAGAGGTATATCTCCCACGGCACCCACCACCTTAGACTCTTCACTTTGCCTGGGAGACCCCTGTGGATGACTATCGCAGATGACGCGACTGTAGCGGGTTGTCTCTTCTAGAGGAGGAAGCGTAGTGTCTCCAGGCATGAAGCCGAAGCGACGCCCCGGTTCAGGAGAGATGTCGCAGTGTGGTTGCTTGAGTAGTCTGTGCCGTGGGAAAAGCTCTCCCGGGAGTTCCGTCAGGGGAAGCAGAGGGTCCAGAAACCGTTCTGCGCATAGTCCCAGTGGAGCTCTCCCATTGAAAGGTTGACAGACAACCTGGTTTTGTTGAGACCCATTGTCCGCAGACAAAAAGGAGGGAAGACGCAGGCGTCGAAGTTGTCCCACCATCACCGGAATGCATCTTGCCAGAGTCTCGGGGTCTGAGACTGGGGGGAAGACTAGTGGAAGCTTGAGGTTCCAAGGTGTCGCGATCAGGTCCCCCAGACCAGCACTTGCTGGTTACCCAAGGTCAAAGACCCCTAGGTACACTCTCTCTATGAGGCTCTGCTCGGATAGTCTGAGAGAAACATTCCCCTGCCTGGAATGAGAGAGCCGATGGTGGAATTGAGAGAATCTCAATCATCCCGGTATCTCTACTGCAAGATGTGAAGGTGTGAAAATGCATCCCCTGCTGGTTAGAATGAAGTCGACGCGCAACGGGGCGACTTGGCAGGAGCTGTAGGATCTGAAGAGGGGCCAGACTAAGGCCCTTAAGCCTGCCTGAATGATGGAGAGGTATCCTTCAGGTCTTGACCATAGGCCTGGACCGGAACATGCCCCCCCCCCCCCCCCTTCCTTTGACGAGTCCGAGAACCGCATCAAGAATGTGGGGAAAGGACGAGAATATCCACTACCATCAAGAGGCTCCATAGGTCAACACCCATTGAAGGTTTAATAGTTCCGCTGGTCCCATAGGGCCAGGGAGTCCGGTTAAACATTGCCTGAAGCCACCGGAACTTGGATCGCCCCACATGGAACTTATCCTGAGGCGACCGTTCGGACTATAGACGGGTCAATGAGGAAAGAAGAACTAGGAAACGTTCCAAGGTAGGGCTGAAAGCTCTGCTTGACTGAGAACAGGTACTGCGACTCTCCTCAGTCTTGCCACAGTCAACCGAAAGGAAGGCTCGGAGGATGCGGTAACAGAATCTGGCGTCCCCAGGTGGTCACCCATCCAAGTACCGACGTTGCTTAACCTCGCTGGAGGGACGAGAAGCGGGGTTTCCAATGTGGTAAGGCGATTGACTCAATATCATGGCCAGATACTCCAGATGTTGAGGCAGAGGAAGAGAAGGCTCCAAGCAAAATACCATGAGCCCACACTCATGGTCAGCATCCGGAAGCTTGTCCCGGCGCTGAAGAAAGTCGAAACCCGAGCCTACCGGAGTTGACCAGCCCTCCAAACAGCAGAGGAGGCGGAAGCCTGCACCTGAGCGGCCAAGAGGAAGGCAGGGAGAGTTCTCTGGGGAAACAAACCTGCTATGCCACGGCGGGATAGCCACACTGCATCATAAGCAGGAATACTTGCAGTCTAGGCTGAATTCGACTAGCACCCTGGAAGATGGATGGAATGGAAACTGAAAGTACCCGTCCTTCCGATCCAGGGTTAAAGGAGTCCTGTCGCCTCGTTACCAGTCTGATCGATACTGCTGGTCTACGCTGGCCGAAGTTTGTTCGACAAACTTGATCAGGGCTGAGAGGTCGACTATGGACATCCCCTCTCAGATCCTTCCTTACAAGAAAGGATCGACTGAGGGGGCCGGGGGTGAAGCCGTCGATGATCCTAAGGAAGACCTTCGCCTAAGGTATGGATCATTCTGCCCAACCGGGCAACTCTGCTGACGCTATGGCATAGAGGTTCAGAGACACTGAATTCGCTGACAGAGACGGCAGGCGCGATATCCTTGGCTACTCACAGAGATTGTGCGGGAATGGGCATCGGGAAGCTGTCATTCGGATGAGTAACCTTAAGCATCCTCCCAGCGAAAAAACCTGCAATCCTAGAGTTCGTGAACTCCTTTTAGGACTATGGCCCCCCGGGGGAGTCTCCCGTGCCATCTGTTCCTGACAGGAGGAAACTGCAATTGGACACCTTGTCCCAGTTGTCGTAGCCGATAACTTAGGCCGACGTGGTTGAAAGAAAAGGGCGCTGGAGCCCTGCAGAGTCTGGAAGAAAGCGCCTTGGAGGAGTGAAACCGGAAGTCGATTTACTCCGCACAGCAGCTGTCTAAGTCTCTGTCCTTGGGCACAGACAAAACTCTTCTCAAGGATGGAAGGGTGTCTGAGGTCGTCGACCTCCACAGATGAGACACCCGAAGGAAGCCTTCAGTCAGCGCGTCCAGATGGTACAACATCGAGCTTGTCCGCAAGTAGATACTTAACGACGAAAGGCCAAGGTGTCTGAGCTCGAGAGGAGGAAAGTACCCTTGATCTTCCTGTAGCTTCCTTGAACCAAACCTCGGGCCGTAACCGAGGAGGGAAAGAACCTGGTAAGCTCCCAGAGGAAGAGGTAAGCAGTCACCCCTTGTCCGATGGAGAAATCTTGAACGGAAAGCCCCCCCGCCAAAAATCCTTCCAGGGCGGGAGAAGGAGAGAGTACTCGTGCAGGAGAGGGGACCCTCGAGACCGACCTCTTGGGAACCAACTTCGCCCTGGGGGAAGTCACCACGAAGTCCACTCCTCTCTTTCTCTTCAGCGTAGGAGAGACAGCCGCTGGTTTGTTACCCTGGCCGGCGAGTGCTGGTTTCATAACCCTCATTAATGCCCGTGCCAGCTGACCAAACCATGTCTGCTGCTCCAAGGACACAGAGTCCGAAATCCTCGCTAAGGCGAAAGGGATCGGGCGATCCTTTGGAGTGGACCCGACGGTACCTGCCTGAAAAGAAGGTGGGGAAGAATGCTGTACTGACCTGTCTTCGTCCTGCACTACCAACCTGTGCTTGGATGGAGGTGATCCCGAGTGCCGTCTAGGAGCACGCATCCCTGCTGCTACCACCGGCTGTGGAATTCGCCGCGAACTATGGTCGCGCGAGGGCGAACGGTCGCGCAAAGGCGAATGGGCGACTGGTCGCGTGGGCGCACAGGCGAGCGGTCGCGCGAGCGCGCAGACGAGTGGGCGTGAGGGTGGGCAGGTAAATGAACACGTGTCCGAGGCGACGAACGCAAGCGATGGCGTGACGGCGAGGGATCGTGCTGCCGCGTAGGTGAAGAAGATCGCTGGCGATAATGACCGCGTGATGGTAAGCGATGGCGAGCAGCATGTGTAGGTGAATGATCGCGTGATAGAGTGCGATGGTGATCAGCATCCGCAAAAGGGCGAGCGTTCAGGGTTGTGCGATGATGAGCAGCATGCGTAAGCGGGCAATCGTGCAGGGTTGTGCGATGGCGAGCAGCATGCGCAGGTGAATGATCGCGTGAAAGGGTGGGATGGTGATCAGCATCCGCAGAAGGGCGATCGTTCAGGGTTGTGCGATGAGGAGCAGCATGCGTAAGCGGGCGATCATGCAGGGTTGTGCGATGGCGAGCAGCATGCGCAGGTGAAAGATCGTGTGAAAGGGTGCGATGGTGATCAGCATCCGCAGGAGGGCGATCGTTCAGGGTTGTGCGATGAGGAGCAGCATGCTTAAGCGGGCGATCCTGCAGGGTTGTGCGATGGCGAGCAGCATGCGCAGGTGAATGATCGCGTGAAAGGGTGCGATGGTGATCAGCATCCGCAGGAGGGCGATCGTTCAGGGTTGTGCGATGAGGAGCAGCATGCGTAAGCGGGCGATCGTGCAGGGTTGTGCGATGAGGAGCAGCATGCGTAAGCGGGCGATCATGCGTAAGCGGGCGATCATGCAGGGTCGTGCGATCAGCATCCGCAGTTGAGGGTTGCGCGATGGCGATCAGCATCCGCAGTTGAGGGTCGCGCGATGGCGATCAGCATCCGCAGTTGAGGGTCGCGCGATGGCGATCAGCATCCGCAGTTGAGGGTCGCGCGATGGCGATCAGCATCCGCAGTTGAGGGTCGCGCGATGGCGATCAGCATCCGCAGTTGAGGGTCGTGCGATGGCGATCAGCATGCGCAGGTGAGCTAGTAGCTGGCGAACCATGTTCCTTCAGAAGTGTTGGAGAACGTTGGCGTGCCAGCTGTAACACACGTGGGCGATCCGGGGATCGCTGGCGAGCTGATGATCGCTGGCGAGCTGATGATCGCTGACGAGCTGATGATCGCTGACGAGCTGATGATCGCTGACGAGCAGAAGGCTACGCGTGGAAGCCTGCGCAAAGAAGAAGAGTCCTTAACCCCGACCTGAACCGAAGTTCTAGATCGCGAGGGCGAACGTGGGCGCACAGGGCACGTAACAGGAACCGCAGGGAAGATCATCTTGAAAGCGCTGACGAACAGGAGAGCGCTGATGAGCAGAAGGGCGCACAGGGAAACCCTGACACGCAAGGGAAGAACCCCCGTGGGGGTAACCCTTTGCCCCGAAGGGAACGTTGTCCGCCGGGAGACTGATGTCCGTCGGAAGACCGCTGTCCGTCGGGCAGACCGTTGTCCGTCGGGAAGACCGTTGCCCGTCGGAAGACGAGATCAGACTGCTGTCCATCTGCACCAAGGCGGAAGATCGAGAAAAAAGGAGTTGTAGGCTGCAAACGGAGATCCAAAAGGGCGCCTGAAGCACCCTTATAGGGAGATGAGAGGCCCTTACGACGAGGCGGACGGAGGGCCTTACGGCGAGGGAGGCCAACAGCAACAGAAACAGAAGAAACCTCCGAAGAGGAGTCTCTATGAGTGTACTCTCTCGCGAACGAAAGAGAAACACTTCGTGGAAGAGACTGGTCAGCCAGTGACCTAAAAGGAGCAATCCTCCGAAGAGGAGCTCCTGCAGTTGCCCAGCCCCTTGAGCGAAACTGCAGGTGCGACCGCTCAGCACCAAGAGCATAGTCGCACGAAAAAAAGGCAAGAGAAGAACCCCCCAAAAGGGGAAAAACTCAAGCCTGGACAGGAAAAACTTCCCTCGGAAGGAAAGTTATCCGCCCAAGGAGGCAAGCCTCCTGACTGTTCTAAAATGAACTGGAGAGCTGTCCGTCGACACGGGAGTACTACCAGTAGAAGGAGACACGCCCCTGACGAAAATACAAGGGGGGAGGCAGCAACAGCCGAATCCCCAGGACTCAACCAGACAGCTCACACCGTTGCTATTATTACAGAAACGAACTAGATCGGTAACTGTAAAAAAATAAAACAAATAATATTAGTACACATTCATTCCCCCGGGAAGGCTCCGAAGAGGAATCCCGAGGGAAAGGAACAAGAATTACACAACAGGCACGTGCCCTCACAACCACTTACACTCGCGGAAGGAGAGCTGTGACCAAAACAGAATTATAACAATTATAATTATGTAACTATGTAATTATGTAATTTAAAAATGAATGAACACTAAAGAAAGAACGAAAACCCCGAAAGGAATCGTTCTACAAGCTGAAAAAAACAAAAAAACAACTACAATTAGATTCATAACTAATTGATACAAACGTACGACGTAGCAACCCCCCACACGGAAAGGAAGCTAGGCTACAAGGGCGTAGTAACACGTAGTAAAAGGGTGAACGACCTCAAGAGAGAGAGAGAGAGAAAGACATAAGTCAAACTCGATCGCCACCCATAAAATACGCCGTGGTGGCCTAACTGCCGAGGCCTCCACGTAGATATCGTACACTACACACACACATCTGAAAAGGAAACTTACTTATTTCTATACTCAAATATATATACAAACATGAAAACATGTTTACATATATATATTGAGTAAAAGAAAAGTAAGCGATTAAGTAAAGACAAAACAGACAATGGCTGCCAAGCGAGGACCAAGACAGAGACGTCTGTCACAGTCCGAGCCAAAAGTTAAAGTGAGTATTCACGTGTGTGTGAGGGGGAGGAGGGGTAGCTAGCTACCACTCCCCTACCCCCACGCTAACTAGCGCGGGGGTAATACACCCTCGTTAAATTCTAATGGCTCGCCATTTCAGCTACGCTAAAAGTAATAACCCTTTGTAAATAGCGTGGTTTGTATTTTGGTTACGGAACAAACTGCTATTTACATTTTTTTTATTTTGCATGTTTTTGATAATTTTTTGAGAGACTTCAGGCATTTTCCAAGAGAATGAGACCAACCTGACCTCTCCATGATGAAAATTAAGGCTGTTAGAGCAATTTGAAAAAAATATACTGCAAAATATGCTTGAAAAAAAATAACCCCTGGGGTTAAGGGTTGGAAAGTTCCAAATAGCCTGGGGGTAAAAGGGTTAATATTGTTATGTAATAGATTTATTCACGGCCAACACACAAAAGAGGAAACCTTGTACCGAAGACTTATTATCATGCAGTAATGTAGATACACTTACGGCCAACACGAAAAGAGGAAATCCTGGTCCGTAGACTTGAGTACAGTAAAGCGTTGACAATCTTCATTGCCAGAGGTCTGAAATCTACGATTACTGTACTCTTTCTACTTATTATAAGACTCACCGAACACGAGAGGACGCATTTCTTCCACTTGAACTCGTCCAGCACAGTCAGAGCCTTGGTCCTGGACTTCTCATAGCGGAAAGTCACGTAGGCCCAGTGTTTGTTGGAGCCAGCCGGCTTGATCTTGTGCGCCTTGAGCTGCAAGGTCTCGTTCAGAAGTTTCTTCAGTTGCTGGAAAGATAAACGATTGTTAGCATTGTTTGAGAGCAAAAAGTCTAATTATAGTCGAATACTGTTTGCAGGCAAAGGTCAAACTATAGTTTAATACTGTTTGCAAGCAAAGGTCAAATCATAGTCCAGTACTGCTTGCAAGAAAAGGTCAAGTTATGGTCCAATACTGTTTGCAAGCAAAGGTCAAGTTATAGTCCAATACTGTTTGCAAGCAAAGGTCAAGTTATGGTCCAATACTGTTTGCAAGAAAAGGTCAAATTATAGTCCAGTACTGTTTGCAAGCAAAGGTCCTGTTATAGTCATTGGGGGTTAAGTTTTCTGCTATTCCTCAACTGTTTATCTAAGTTACCTTATTAAGTGGTATGAATATCTAAGTCCTGTCTTTAAAAAAACGGCATTAGCCGACTGACCCGCTCAAAGGACGATAGTTGGCACACGTAAAGGAAGGAACGACCACCAATTCGTCATCTGCTTTTGTCTATTTATTAGTTAAAACAAGTTAGTCAACTACTCACCCTCATCGCATAATATCGAGGCAGCCCCCTAAAGTTCTATCTTAAAATCCTCGGAGGTGAACTCCGTGTCTCGCTTCGTCTGCGGTGTTTCCCTGGTCTCCACAGACGCTTCCCTTCCAGTGGAGCCGTTCGTGTCATCTTCCTGTATCTCATCGATGTCGCTGTCTGCCTTGAGGATCAGCTCGTCCTCGGCCTTGCCGGTGCCGTTTTCCTCGCCGTAGGCGTCCTCCGCCTCATCCTTCTCGCTGTTCAGGTGATCCTCGAGCTCAATCATGTCTTGGTCATCGGCCAAGTTTTCTGAAAGACAAAGTTGAGCTTAGTAAAACAAATACATCTGATAGACATAATTATTCTTAAGAGAAAAGTTACTATAGCTAAGAACTAATATATACTCATCCCTTTGAATTTTTATTATATGCAGGAAGTTTCACGAATTCCTTAAGAAATCACTCTCAGTACGGCAGTCGGATATTTGCAAGCTCTCATACCAGTGGAGTGCTTGTCTCGTCAACATCACTTCAAGTACGGTACATGGACTGAGCTAATTTTAATATAAACAACTTTCAAAATAAAGGATTATTCTTTGGTTATAAAAGGATAAAGGAATAATCAGTACCTGTCTACAGCCTCTCTTACATTAAATTGGTGAATTTGAAAGAACATTTAATGAACACTTGGAATAACAACGTTAACGGCCCTTTTAATTACGGAAATACGACGCAGACTAACTGGAGATTTGCCGACCGAGAATGGATAAAACTTCACTGAATAGACCCAGAATATGATCCCAGAATATAATGAAATCTTGATATAAATTTATATATGATATACTGTTGGCAGGAACCGTTGATAGATTGATTTTGGGTTTTTCCGTCATCCTGACATACATCAAGCTTTGTTGAAACAACTAAAACCACGATGCAATATTGACACAGACCTACGGATGAAGATGAAATAAAGGCTTGCAAAATAAACACTAATTACCCACAAAGCTTCAAGATCCATATCCCAGAAGAAGATGATACAAAGAAATTAATCTAATCCACTTCAACTAATATATTCAATTGAATCCCAAAGTCCTATTCTACCGTTGTACCTTTTCAGTGGCTCCTTTACTTATAAACAAATCATAAAAACAAACAACTTTTATGTTCGACTGCCAGCATCTTTTATCACTAACTACTATTAACCATCATAATAAATATCGAACCAAGAACATGTTAAACATTTACACTCAGGAAATTTCAACAGCCTTCTGCCATGTAAAAATTTAAATTTTATTCATATCTATTTTCCCTTACCATACAAACCCGAATCATTTATCAGGAGAATGTTTTTAGCGTAACTAGAAGGTGACTTAAAATTCTTAAATAGGAGACCCTAGGGGATACGTCAAAGCCCTTTGGTCCTGCACAGGAGCTAAGATGACACCTCTTGTCAACCCCAACGACATAAGCATGAAAATACAACCGGCAATAAGCCAAGTCACTAACAGGAACGGGTTGACGTCAAGGATGGCGAGGTTGTAGACTCTACTAGACATGGTCCAGCTTGAATGGTCCCTGAACTCCCGTCCAACTGATTACCAGGCAGAGATGTTTCCGGAACAGAAAGGAAAGTCACCTCGGTCCAGGCTAATCGTAGCGAGGAGATGAAGGAGGATTGAAGTCGTGGCTGGCTGATTTCTATATCCAGTCTAAGCATTCCTGACCGTAGGTAATGGAGATCTTAAAAGCTTTCCAATGAATAGTGACAAGAAAAACACACCCTTTACTTAAGCTTGGAAGGGATACCACAGGCTTTAGCGGGTCCTCTAAAGCTGACGTTCTCCTATCGACAGATTGCGGAAGACTGACGACCAATCTCCACATACAACCATAAAAACTAAACAAGTTCCAAGAGATAGAAAAGGGTACTAGGAATTAGGGGAGCGTAGTGGTAGATCCTTCGCCGCAACGAATGGACCCAAAGTGTAGCAGTCCTCATAAAGGGTCTGAACACATTTCAAGTAATGGGATGCGAATATAGATTTACTTCTCCAAAAAGTTGTATCCATTATGCTTTGCAGAGAACGATTTTGTTTAAAAGCTACCGAAGTAGCTACCACTCTTACTTCGTGTGTTTTCACCTCAAGCAGTCTAAGCTCTGCCTCACCAAACTGGGCATGAGCTTCTCTAATCAAGAGCCTTATGAAAAAGGATAAGGCGTTCTTCGACATAGGCTGCGAGGGCTTCTTAACTGCGCACCAGAGAGCCTCCGAGCTGCCTCTTAAACTCTTTGTTCTGTCCAAATAGACCCTTAGTGCCCTAACAGGACAGAGCACCTTTTCCACCTCATCACCCACTACATCATAGAGATTAGCAACCTCAAAAGACTTTGGCCATGGATGTAAAGGACGCTCATTCTTGGCCAGAAAACCCAGCTTCAAGGAACATATGGCTTTCCCGTCTCTGAAACCAATGTTCCTCACTGACTCTTTTAGCTATTGCTAAGCTCACCAAGAAAAGGGTCTTCAAAGTTGAATCTTTAAAAGAGGCTGAGTGCAGAGGCTTGAATCTGTCACTCATGAGGAATCTAAGAACTACATCCAAATTCCAAGCAGGTGAATCTTGATGACATCTCTTAGAAGTTTCAAAAGACCTAAGAAGATCTTGTAGGTCTTTATTGTTGGAGAGATCCAAATCTCTATGCCTGAAAACAGTTGCAAGCATACTTCTGTACCCCTTAATAGTCGAGGCAGAAAAGTTATGCTTAGTTCTAAGATCTAAGAAGAAATCGGCAATCTGTGTTATAGAGGTACTGGAAGAAGAAACCGAGTTAGCCCTACACCATTCTCTGAATACTTCCCACTTGGACTAATACACCCTGATGGTAGAAGTCCTCCTTGCTCTTGCAATAGCCTTGGCTGCCTCCTTCGAAAATCCTCTAGATCTTGCTAGTTTCCGATAGTCTGAAGGCAGTCACATGTAGAGCTTGGAGGTTTAGATGGTTTCTTGCCAAGTGGGGTTGTCTGAGAAGATCTGGTCTTAACGGAAGGCTTCTCGGCACATCCACCATCCATTCCAGTACCTCTGTGAACCAACTTCTTGACGGCCAGAAAGGAGCAACTAGGGTCATTCTGGTCTCCTTGTGAGATACAAACTTCTGCACCACCTTGTACAGGATCTTGAAGGCTGGGAATGTGTACACCTCCATGTGCGACCAATCCAACAGTAACGCGTCTATGTGAGCCGCCTCGAGATCCGGAACTGGGGAGCAATACGTCTCCAGCATTTTCGTCTTCGAGGTTGCAAACACATCTATGAGGGGACGACCCCATAACCGCCACAGCTTGCAAACGTCTAGGTGTAACGTCCATTCTGTGGGGAAAACTTGGTCCCTCCTGCTGAGTCTGTCCCCACTCACGTTCTTGACCCCCTGAATGAATCGTGTCAATCAAACAATCCTCCTTTTCTTCGCCCATACGAGAAGAGATCTCGCCAACTCGTAAAGAGACTTCGAGTGGGTCCCCCCCCTGCTTTGCTATATACGCTAGGGCCGTGGTGCTGTCCGCATTGATCTGAACCACCTTGCCTAGGACTAGATTCTCGAATCTCTTGAGGGCTAAGTGCACAGCTAAAAGCTCCTTTTGATTGATATGAAGAATCTCTTGCTCTTTTGTCCACAGACCTGAGATTTCTCTTTTCCCTAAAGTTGCTCCCCACCCCGAGTTTGAGGTGTCGGAAAACAACACAAGGTCTGGGCTCTTTTGCTCCTATGAGAGGCCCTCCTTGAGTCTGTAAACGTTGTTCCACCATTGAAGGTGTGTTCTGATTGCACTTGTAATGGGAATACTGTCCCTGTCGAGACTGTCTCCCTTCTTCCAATGAGCATTGAGATGAAATTGAAGGGGACGTAGGTGCAACCTCCCCAGAGACAAACTTTTCCAGAGATGAGAGGGTCCCCAGAAGGCTCATCCACTCTCTCACCGAACTGACGTCCTTCCTCATAAAGGCACAAAGCCTTAGGAGCACTGACTGAATCCTTTGCAGGGGGTGGAAAAGCCTGAAAACCCTGACTCTGAATCTCCATCCCCAAATAAAGAATCTTCTGGGATGGAGTCAGCTGTGACTTCTTTGAACTCACTAGAAGTCCCAACTCTTTTGCCAAATCCAAAGTCATCTGAAGATCCTTCAAGCAGCGATCGGCTGAGGGAGCTCTTATGAGCCAATCGTCCAAGTACAGGGAGGCCCTGCTGCCTCTTGAGTGCAGCATGCTCACCACACTCAGCATGATCTTCGTGAATATCAGAGGGGCTGTGCAGAGACCGAAACATAAGGCTCGGAACTGGAAGACCTCCTTCCCGTACACGAACCTCAGATAACGTCTGCAACTTGGATGTATTGGGACATGAAAATAAGCGTCCTGGAGGTCCAACGATACCATCCAGTCGCCTTTCCTTACTGCTGCCAGCATGGTTTTCTGAGTTTCCATGGTGAACTTTGAATTCTGGACGTAGTTGTTGAGGGCACTTACATCTAGAACCGGTCTCCATTCCCCTGAACTCTTGGGAACCAGGAACAAACGGTTGTAAAACCATGGCAATTCCAAGTCCCGCACCCTCTCTATCGCTCTTTTTTCCAGCAAGAGAGACATCTGAAGCTGCATGGCCTGCCTCTTCGGTCCTTCCCTGTATTTGGGTGAGATATCCACAGGATCTGTGGCTAAAGGAGGCTTTGATAAGAATGGGATTTTGTATCCTTCCTTTAGAACACGAACGGACCAAGGGTCCACTCCCCTTACCTCCCACGCTTGCCAGAAGTAACTTAGCCTGGCTCCCACTGCTGCTTGAAGGCGAGGACAGTCAGACCCTGCCTCGACTGTACTTAGCTCCTCTTTTCTTAGACTTCCTCGCATCGGGCTTGAAGTTACCTCTCCCGGTAGGCTTACCACGAAAGGGCTGAGCAGTTTGGGAATAAGACGTCCCTTCTTTCGTTCTACGAGAAGAGAAAGATGTAGGCAACACCTTCCTAGCTGTTTTGGCAACCAAATCATGAGTAGCCTTCTGAGTCAATGCTGCAGCCACCTCCCTCACTAAATCCTGCGGGAATAGAGCAGAAGACATGGGAGCAAAAAGTAACTCCGATCTCTGACATGGAGTGACTCCCACCGAGAGGAAGGAACACAAAGTTGCCCTCTTCTTCACGACTCCTGCAGTGAACAGGGCAGCCAACTCCTTAGAACCATCTCTAACTGCCTTGTCCATACAAGACATAAGCTGGATAAGGTTACTCGTGTCAGTGCCCTTCATTTCCGTTACTTTTCTACCCAAGGCTCCCAGAGACCAGTCAAGAAAATTAAACACCTCAAAAGCCCTGAACAAACCTTTCAAGAGATGGTCAAACTCCGACAATGACCACCACACTTTAGTCTTCCTCATGGCTAGATGCCGAGAAGAGTCCACTAGGCTCGAGAAGTCCCCCTGAGCAGACACAGGAACCCCCAAACCTAAGACTTCGCATTTCATACCAAACGCTCGATTTGGAAGCCAGTTTGGCTGGTGGAAAAGCAAAACATGTCTTGCCAAGAGCTTTCTTTGAGTCCATCCGCACTCCCATTAATTTCAATGCTCTCTTAGAGGAGCGGCAGAGAACCATTTTGGTGAAAAGTTATGTCCTAGCTGCTTTAACGAGAGTAAATTCCGACGGAGATCGCAGGGCAACAGGGGTAAAATGGTCTGGAAATAACTCCATGAAAACCAGCATTAGTTCCTTGAGGTCCACCGAATGTTGAGGTGGCTTATCCTCATCTCCCTCTGAAACGTCATCCAATTGTTCCTCCCGAGAGAAAACCTCATCCGGATCTTCCTCCGACAATTCAGCCACTGGAGTTGTGCCTTGATCAGAAAGGCGATGTTCCTGTGCAGGTGCATCAGTGCTGACATGGGCGCGCTTGCACTGTTTAAAATTCCCATCTGACTGACAATCACTAGCCTTGCGTTTGCTGTCACGATCAGTTTGTGAAACAGCATCAACCTGATGCGCTGCGAAAACAGTCGACTGCCGTGTAGTCATGGATTGGCTGACATGAGGAGTCATGGATTGACTGCCTAGAACTGTCGCGGGTAGCTTGATGAATAGAGCCATGGGTAGAATCTGGCTGGCGCTGGTGCTGAGG
The DNA here is from genome assembly GCF_036898095.1 of Palaemon carinicauda. NCBI lineage: Eukaryota > Metazoa > Arthropoda > Malacostraca > Decapoda > Palaemonidae > Palaemon > Palaemon carinicauda. The sequence goes on along the minus strand of NW_027169998.1, from coordinate 64,121 downwards.
CTCCGCCGCTCATGCTGACGCGCCGCCACGTCATGGTTTGACTGGCGTGTGTTGTCACGCTAACGCTTAGCGTCTGCCTGCCGCTGACGCCCCGCGGCGTCATCGGTTAACTGCTGTGTGTCGTCACGCTGGGGCTGATGCTTAGCGTCTGCTTGCCGCTGGCGCTGACGCTCCATCTCGCGCCCGCTCCCATCCTGCCGCTTAGCGGCCCGCTCCGTTCCCTGGCGAGCGTCGTCACGTTTGGAAGACTGACGATCGGCTGTATGCGCAATCGATAGATGTTGTGAAGCAGAGCTCTGACGATATGCATCCACCTCAACCCACTGTTGAACGCTGACTGGGAGACCGCCTGTGCGATAACATGTCAGTACCAGAGACAACAGGCCGCCTGTGCGACAACGGGTCTACAACGGAAGACTGACGCCCAGTTGCACTGTCAACAGCAGGCCGATAAGACTGCATAAGCAACGAGAGCTGCTGTTTCATGCTCAACAACATAGACCACTTGGGATCACCTTGAGGCGATATTTGCGCCGCCTCTCCCAATGCGAATTCGCCTTCCTCATCGTTACCGAACGGCTCCCCGCTTATGGAAGACGAGCACCAGTCCGATGGAAGCGGCGGAGCATGAACCGTAACACCCGAACCAGGAATTAGTTCCGCATCTGACTGAATCAAATCTTTATCTATATCGGAACCCACGTCAGAGCACTTCGCAGGCGAACACTCGTCAACGGACCGAAAACATTCCGGTGTATCCCAATGACTACAGCCTGGCTGTTGCGGAGAGGAAACGCGCCGCTGTTCCACCGACTGCGCTTTTCTCTTAAGCGGTCTAGAGGCTTGCCGCCACATCTCATCACGTGACCCTTCATCCGAAGAAGGAGATGAAGCACTAACCTCACCTTTCCTACGGTGAAGTTGAGCGACCTGTGATATGACAGCAGGAACGCTGCAGGGGACGTCTGTGCTATTGATGAAGCCTCTCGTTCCCTTTCGCCATTCAACATAACTTCTTCCCTGGGTCCGGGAGCTTGACAGAGGTCTTAGGCTAGGCGAACGACAGGATCGCGCAGACGCACCCTCCACAACACTGAACACATTAGTCGAACTCTTTACACCTGATCGGTCGCCAATGCAACAACTTTTAAGTAAATTAATATTCGACATAATTTGCTTTTTGTCCGCAGCAAACGATTCCACTCTCACAACGAGCGCTTGAATAGCGGACAACATATCCTTCATCGTAGGCTCTTTCGGCTCTTGATCTACCACTACGGGGGAAGGAATAGGATCAATGACATCAGATACAGGTAAATCCACAGAAAGGGAAGAACTATGTCTAATCCTGTCTCTCTCTAATTTCTGAGTACAGTATAACGCTCATAAGCTACCCACTCATTTTTGTTTAACGAAGAACATTCTTCACACTGATCCCCAAAAGTACAAGATTTACCCTTACAGTTTACACAAATTGTATGCGGATCAACAGAACCCTTAGGAAGGCGAGTACGACAACCTTTAATACACTTCCTATATACAAGGGAGGGGTCGGCCATATTAAAAAGTTACGAGAGAGATCCCCCCAAAAATAACAAGAGTCAAAATTAACTAAATAAACCCAAAACAATAAAGATTTCAAGAAATTATGAAAGAGAAAATCACTTATGCGAGAGCCCAAAAAAAAAAAGACAGAGTACCTCACCAAATAAACCGTCCAAATCAAAGTAATCTGCGAGAGAATTTCCAGCGTTCTAGCCCCTATGGCGGCAGAGAAGATCTGAAGTGGTTGGATTAGTTCGGCCTGTCTACAGCAAGGGCGGTAGTATACACCTGGCATATCTGAGATAGCCGGGATATTTTGAATATTTCTGCCGGGCGTCCAGGGACTTTAGCCATTCTTATATAACCAGCGGGTAAGTTTTATGTTTAAAAATGACAAACTCTCATCACAGATAGGTGGTCCAATATCAAAGGGTACCTATTCCATTACCACCAAAGTTGTCTTTCAATCTAAATCTATTTATACAAACAATTGGATGAATTTAAGAGACAATGTACAGATAAGCAGTTCACTTTTTAATTTATGTTTTGATTAAACAGGAATTATTTTATAAAAACACTCATAATTTCAGTAAGGGAGAAGACACTTTACCAGAAATATTCTCTCTGTTTGCCTCAACTTTCCCAACTCAAACATGTTTCGCTATGATATAGAAATAGTTAAAGATGTGAACGAAGGAATGGAAGATATAAGCAAAGATCCTGGAATGCAGGTACTCAGACAAGGAAGTTAAAAGGAATTACAGTACTGATAATGGAAAGGACGAACTTAATTGGTTCCAAGAATCCCACCCTACAAAACATAAACTCTACTTACCACTCTCCTTTCTGATTAAGAAATCCGTTTCCCGGTGTGGGGGCATGGCTGAAGAACATTACTGTGGCTTGTGGGACGATTCTCGCATTCAAATCTGAAAAACATATATTTTGTTAGAAAGAGTCTCAAGGCTTTCTATTAATCAGGTAATTTTGGGTACTCACAAGCTGTACATCAGCTCCACTCATTTTTCCATAGCTAGAGTCTATTATTATTATTATCATTACTTGCTAAGCTACAACCCTAGTTGGAGAAGCAAGATGATATAAGCCCAGGGGCCCCAACAGGGAAAATAGCCCAGTGAGAAGGAAACAAGGAAAAATAATATATTTTAAAAACAATGACATTTACATAAATATTTCCTAATATAAACTATGAAAACTTTAACAAAAAAGAGGAAGAGAAACAAGATAGAATAGTGTGCCTGAGTGTACCCTCAAGCAAGAGAACTGTACAGTGGAAGACCATGGTACAGAGGCTATAGCAAAACCCAAGACTAGAGAACAATGGTTTGATTTTGGAGTGTCCTTCTCCTAGAAGAGCTGCTTACCATAGCTAAAGAGTCTCATTTGAATAGACCTTAAGTCGTCTAATTTGATGGTAGTATGATCATTGCCCTAAATTTTCAGAATGTGCTCTCTCACCATAAATTTCTAAATTCCTATGTTATTTATCCTATAAAAACTAATTTCAAAATACGATACGGGATATGTGTAGTGATAATAAGTAAGAAAAGCAATAATTCACGCAAAGTAGACTGTAATGATGAAGGCAAGAACAGACACTTTAGATCTAAATTGGAGAGGCAGATACAAAAATAAAGATACAAAATGTATGTGTGTGGCCATGAAGAAGAAACATTAGAACACTTTATATTACACTGCGAGATGTACAAGGAAACAAGAAATAATTCCACACTATTACATCAACCATATATTGAAAATAATGTGAAATAATAGCGGACATTCTTTGTTTCAAGAATCATGATAAAAAAGAAACAGAAAGCAGAAAAAAATCTTAACCAGGAACTGTGGAAAATAATAAAAAATAACAAAACAAGACATCAAGTGACAAACGACAATACCATATAAAGAAAAGAATAGAGGAGCCGTTGCAAAGGCTTATTCTCAAAGTACAAGTACAAATTTGCTCATTTCCCTTTTTACCCTTATCAATTTACTAGGCACTACAATTTAAGCTTGCTCTCTCAATATTTCAGTTCTACATTGTGCATCAGTATATTTTACAATAAACATCATGAATATTTAGCTTTTCCTAATGCAGATAAAGAACAGACACCACAAAAAGGCAAATCACCATCTGCAACTTCTTATTCCGAATAAGGGATTATAAATGTAATGGGCCACCAGTAGCCTAAGCGCACAAGTGGCTTATTGAAGGATAAAGCAAAGGGGACGAATCGTCACACCCCCACCCCCATTTCAATAAGGACCCAGCGACCTAGGTTAGAGTGGACATTATTAACGGGTTATTGTGACTTAAGATTACTTCTTTGAATATGATCACTGCCTCGGTAGCATTGCTTAACCCTTTTACTCGCAGGCTATTTGGAAATTTCCAACCCTGAACCCCCAGGGGGTTATTTTTTTCCCAGCACATTTTGCAGTATATTTTTTTTAAGTTGCTGTAACAGCCTTAATTTTTGTCATAGAGAGGTCAGGTTGGTCTCATTCTCTTGGAAAATGCCTGAATTTTCTAAACAAAATTTATCAAAACTATGAAAAAAAAAATTTTATTACATTTTTTTTTGCAAGGACGTACTGGTACGTCCATGGGGGTAAAGGGATGGCTTTTGTGAAACGTACCAGTACGTCCTTTGGGGGTAAAAGGGTTAATAGATCTGATGATTTTCTTTTCAGCATTACTGCATTCTGCCAATAAGAAGGCAAAATTCATCCTTCATCATCATGGGGGAGGTAGATCCAATGCGGGTCCAAATTGGGCTTAATGCAATTTACAAAATGAGTACACAAAGAAGGTAAAGTACAGTTTACAGCGTCACATTTTGAGAAGTATTGTCTCTCATCTTCAGGCTGGAGTGTTTGAAATGGTGCTGGTAACCCTGCTTCCAAAGTACCCATTCCTATAAACCTGCTTACCATAAGACAAGTCGTAACCCTGCGTTTGCTTCCCAACAACCCATCCCTATAACCCCTCTTACCCTAAGACAAGTCATAACCCTGTGTTTCCTTCCCATGTACCCATCCCTATAACCCCACCTGGAGTCTTTGTATATCAGCGACCAGTTCCTCCAGCGAGCATAAAATATGGACATCAACTAACCTAAACTTTACCCCTTAACCTAACCTACAAGATGTGTCCTTACCTACTTAAATAAAGGGGGTGGTAAGGGACCCCTGCGACCCCCTTACCCTGCCGTTCTTAGTGCGCCGTCATCATACATACAGATGGCCGCTATCATACATACAACACCAGCCCCGGCTTATCCTAAGGCAAGTGGTACCCAAGTGTTTGGAGAGCAAATATTTGGTTACAACTTTATAATATTCTTGTGTGGACACATGACACTCTCTGACATGTACAAGGTTATGTGTATATGAGCTGTCTTACTATGTAAAGTAGTATACGATAGAGTACAAGTGTGGCTCCGAGTTGTCTAACCAAGTATATTACTATAAAATACTATACAGTATAAGTGAAGCAATGAGTTGTCTTCTAAGTACTAGTTTTAGGGTAAGATCAGGATACGCTGGTCTAAGCCTGGTCGATGGGGGAGTGGCCAACCCAGTAGTTAAGTCAGGATACGACTCCTAGACTGCGTTAAATGGGGTCAAGTTTGTTTCCCTTTTAAAATGTAGTTTTTTCAAAAAAATATTGTAATTTTAAAACATTTGAAATGTGTATAACGTGTTTCCCCTAATTATTTGCATCAGTAAAGTTTAAAGTATTCACAAATATACCAAGAAAACTTCTTATTTTCTTTATTTGGGTTATTGTACTACAGTAAAGATTTACCTTCTTGACTTCGTTTTATCGTCTCATATTCGTTTTAACGATTCTTCTGTTTGTCCTAACGATTGTTAGATCTATTATAACGATTATTTTCATTATTGTAACGATTATTTTCATTATTGTAACGATTCTTGTCTTCGTTTCTATCGGAAATTGAGTTTACAATGTACCTTACACAACGACCCTTGGTCGAACGTAAAGAATACCAGACCGAGGAAATCATTCGTCTAAAACAAATATAAAATGGTAATAGTTATGTTTTTGTGAAGGAAAAACCATAAATAGGTAATTTATTTGATAAATACTTGCTATTTTACCTTGCTAATATGTGGCAATTCGTAGTTTATTGGGACAGACCGGGTCAGGAAATCCGTCAAGAATCGGTACAACGAAGACACAAAAATGGTTAAAATACGAAGACAAAATGGATAATACGAAGACAAAACTAGTTAGTAACTAGACAAGAATCATTATAATAATATAATTTGAACATACATGTAATTAATGTAATGTAATTCTGCTTTTTATGACGGTAAACTGAAACTTCACCGAACAGAATACAGAACCGCTAGCAGTTACACATCAAGCAAGCGTGATTATCTTATAATTAAAAGGATTATATTCACTTACTGTGTTCCTAATGGTTAAGAGTTACTTTTAACTAATGATAATTACATTATAAATTACGTAATGTAATACAATTATACAATATCATGCGATTATTTACCTTGCCCGCTGCGTTCCTGGTTTGTTTGCTTGTGGGTAATGACGTCATAAATTAGAGATGGCTTCTTGGTGACGTCATACCAAAACAAATAAACTATACATCTTTGAAATGCTTTATCTTATTTTATTACTTTAAATGATATAAATATATGAAATATAAATCATATGCATAAATTAATATTATACTTAAATACGTTTAAGTAGAATTTATTCTGGATATTAGTTGAATTTGAAGATTTAATTAAGATACTTTACAGGGATTAAAGCTATACCCATGACGTCATAGAAACTTCTTCCTAGTTCCTTATTGCTCACTCCGCAAAATAAGATTGCGGGCACTCTATCCCTTTATAGATAGGTGCAAAGCTTCTTCTTATTAGTGTTATTAAGCTTATATCACCTGTGCCTTAAATAGATTAATATCGTAATGAGATTCTCAATCTTTACTTTTATTCCATTCTACCTTGAAATTACATAGGATAAAACCTTGCTATCATCAGTTTTGGCAATCTATTGTGGTAATCAGTTTGGATTTCTTAAATTCTTCTTTTATGTGCATTGCCCTACCTATAAATGCAGCCAGATCCCTGCTAGGATTTTTTTCAGCGAACCTAAACTTGTCTACATTCATTAGATGTCCTAATTTCGGGCGTAAAAATAAATGTTCGGTAGTATCTTCTTCATCTTTGCACAGGTTATACAAATTATCTTCATATTTTCCCCTGAAATTGGCTTTTAAATTGAGCATATTTAATCTTGTTTTCATTATAAGGGATGCCTTATCCAGATGCATTTCTCTGATATAAGGCTGTGGGCCATTTCCTTTAATAAATTTTAATTTTATGATCGTTCAGGTTCAGGTTCTGAGGTGGGACATAACCCTGTTTTGTCTTTTCCTCCACACCAGGTTTAATACTTTTTTTTTTCTTTTCTGTATCTATTTCACTAAATAAAAATAATCCTTCTATTTTCTTAAGGTCTTCCTCGTGTGGTTGTTGTAGCTCAATTACTTCATTCCTTTCTTTTCTATATTCCTGGCAAAATAACAAAAAATGTATCAAATCTTCCTCCTCATTTTCACAAAAAATTACAGTTTATATTCCCTCTATTGTGTCTATTTACAATATTTAGTTTTAACTTCTTAGTTCTTGCTCTAAAAAATTTCCCTGAAGCAAATGTATTGTCATAAATTAACTCTTCTTTAATTTCTTTCGTTCGTTCATCCTGGGATCCAATACCGGAAGGAAAAGTAAAGAGGTTTTAGTTTTTAAATTTGTTTTTATTTTTTAAATACTTATTTAAGCTTTATGAGAGTTTTCATACCTTTTAAAGGGTTTATATATAAAATTTCAGTTGTATTTCAATTTACTTTATGTCTCGATATTTGAAAATACAGTAGGGAATATGAAAAATGAATACATATGCTGGCATTATTTGGGCCAACAAAACAAAGACCATTTTGTGTATTGTAATGCAGTTTCCAGTGTATTATCATAAATTTATTCATCATATGATAAAATTATTTATTTTTAATACTATAACTATTTTATCTTATTACAATAATTACTTTATTATAATATTTTGTTAAATTTATGCTACATTATATTATTCGTATATAAGGAACATTACAATTTTTTATTTCTGGCTAGAAATAATTTTATGGCGAAGCTTATTGTTCAATCTCTATGCATATGGTAGAACAATATAAAATTAACCAAATTATTATTTTTATTAAATGTGCATTATATTATATATAAATGACCAATCAAAAATTAAAATGCATTGTACAAGCAATGTATAAGGATTTATTTATCTCAGTAAAATAGGAAACATTTATGTTGATACGTATCATATAAAACACATATTCGTAGAGTATACATTAATGTATTTGCTTTCCTTCATACATTATTATATGTCTAAGATTTTTAAAACAGGTTCCATATGTCACCATATTATTATTTTCATTCTTGCCCAAAAACAAAACGAATTGTGAACCATCTCTTCTAAATCATCTCGTTTACTTCCCTATCAATGCTCATATATTCAGTTCTTAATTAGGTAAAAAATCGGCTTTTTTTTAATGATTCAAAGTCAAGTTTTGCTATTCTTTTCTTTATCAGTTTCCATGTTTCACAACTCGTCCATTTCTTTCGTTTTACTCCACTGTCTGATTATGATGTTGGCAGATATCCTAAGGATTTCAACTTATTTACAATGAATATTCTAATCTATTTCTACTTCATCAGGAAACATTAAGGCCACAAATCTGTTTCAGCACTCTATAATAATCCTTTTTACTAGTGTTATCTTAGTTTTTCAGTGTCATATCTGGGAGTGTGTGAGGTAGGTTTGCATTACTTTTCACGATCTTCAACTCGTCTCAATTGTAGAGACCGAAGTTTGTCGTTTCTACCTATATCAGGTCTGTCATCCTACGTCATCCAAGTAGTGACTTTTTACATTATCTATTAATTGATAAGAGGTCAATTTGACTGAAATATTTTCCACAAAGATTTCCAAGTATGCTTTGGTATATCTGTTTTCAAGTAGTGTGTTCCTTACCAGATCTCAGAAAAAAAAAAATCCTACTTCTTATGGAGTGCCATGCTCTCTCCCATTATGTAAAAAAACACTTTCCTCCAAGGCTTTTATTTTCGAATCCAGTCTAGTCCTCCAGTGAATACACATATCCAGGCCATACTTTACAAAAACCGACAAAGGCTGCTCTTATTTGCCATCCTAGTTCAATTTTGGACACCCAAGTTTTCTTATAAAGCCTTACTCTGGATTTTTAAACTTTATCTTACGTTTGAGATACTTTGCACCCTTCTCCAACTTGAAAAAGTCTGCAAGGGACCAATGGACATTTCTACCATTTGAGAGTTGACTATAAGCCACAGATCTTTCTCCTAACTCAGCCTCTCCCTTGCTGGAGGTCTCAGTTTTATGCTTTTACGAGTAAAGAGCGAATTAAGAGATTGTATAATAATATACATGCACATAATATATAGGTATATATGTTTCGCTACTGGTAACAAAGCCGAATCCGTTTAAAAAGACAGCTTTTTAGGATTTAGTATATGAGAAAAACTAAAGGAAAACTTACTTAATCTATATTTGAATATAAATACTTTATCTCAATCAATGTTTAGCTTTTTAAAACTCCCAAATCACCACATTAAACTTAGAACTGAAAAAGCATAATTCTAATGGAATAAAGTAAGGCCTTAAGCCAATTCCAGGGGGAAAAAACTACGGAAGTAATTTGAAATGAAATTAATCATTTACAGACTAGTGAATCTGATTCAACAAATTAAAACTTTCAAAGATTAAACTAACAGAAAGAATAACTTCATTAGAGTACATATTGGGGAACACAGAAATAAAGATATACTTCATTTCATAATGTGTCCCTCCCTTTAAGAGGAAACAGAACATTGTAGATGCAAGCAACAAGCTTAAAGGTTTAGTATACAGAAGCTAAGGTCAGCATCTGGAAAGCATGTCAGCAATGAAGTTTAATCTTTCCTTTGATATGCAATATCCCAATGTTATACTGCTGCAGGACCAAGGACCATAAGTTAACCTCTAAGTTCTTTATTTTACTACAAAACACAAAGGATTACGGTCAGAAAAAACTAAAGGAGATTGATTATCAATTTTATTTACAATAGACAAATATGACATACGAATCAATTTTTTCAAGAACGTGAAGGAGAGCCCAAGCCGCCTCTTCCACTGTAATCTAGGAACTGAGCCTTCAGTTTACTTTCATAAGAAATCTCGGGTAGTAAATCAGTCACCAGTCTGCATTAAAGCTGCTCCTACAGCCACATCACTAGCTTCTACTTTGAGAAACAGCTTGGATTCAGATAACCTTCAACCCAGAAGACAATTTCAATAGCTGCAAATGCGCGTTGACAACCCAGAAGACAATTTCAATAGCTGCAAATGCGCGTTGACAACCCAGAAGACAATTTCAATAGCTGCAAATGCGCGTTGACAACCCAGAAGACAATTTCAATAGCTGCAAATGCGCGTTGACAACCCAGAAGACAATTTCAATAGCTGCAAATGCGCGTTGACAACCCAGAAGACAATTTCAATAGCTGCAAATGCGCGTTGACAACCCAGAAGACAATTTCAATAGCTGCAAATGCGCGTTGACAACCCAGAAGACAATTTCAATAGCTGCAAATGCGCGTTGACAACCCAGAAGACAATTTCAATAGCTGCAAATGCGCGTTGACAACCCAGAAGACAATTTCAATAGCTGCAAATGCGCGTTGACAACCCAGAAGACAATTTCAATAGCTGCAAATGCGCGTTGACAACCCAGAAGACAATTTCAATAGCTGCAAATGCGCGTTGACAACCCAGAAGACAATTTCAATAGCTGCAAATGCGCGTTGAAAACCCAGAAGACAATTTCAATAGCTGCAAATGCGCGTTGACAACCCAGAAGACAATTTCAATAGCTGCAAATGCGCGTTGACAATCTTCAGTCCACTGAAGTCAATCTTAGGGCTGGCGAGATTATTCAGAGGTACAGCAAGTTCAGAAAAAGTTCGGACAGAGCCTCTGATAAAATCCAGCCTTACCAGTAAAGTGCTGAACTGCCTTGTTTATAGGAGTAGGCAATTTCTATATGAAAATATGCAATCATTCCGCTCGCAACATCCATGCCCCAAGTTGAAATTTCTTCCAATGGTAGTTTCTGCTAGGTCTTCTTCAAGGCTAAGGACAGGTCTCACTATCTTATGTTCTTTCCAATTGTGGTCGGGGATCAATGAAATCAATGGCAGCATTTCTCATCTGAAATAAGGTTGAAAAGTTTCAACAGCATTTGTCATTTCAAAGGGGAAGAACAGTATTAAAATTGAACTACAGATATGATATAGGAAGAAGCTTTCTTAGCATTTTCCCTCAAGGGTACTTTATAGTATTCTAACAATAATTATTTAATAATTTGGCATTTGCAACATCAATAATTAAAAGAATTAACATAGGATTAGCGTCTTTAAGAGAGAGAGTGACTTTTGATAAGCTTTCGAGACTCAAGACCAACCAGTTTTTTTTTTTTTTTTTTTTTTTGGTAGAAGATGCAGGGGGAAGCCCATGAGTTTGTCATAGTTCTGACAACCCATTCCTATAATAAATACATCCCGTTCCGTATCTTCCTTGTAAGAAGTGATCTATATGGTCGCTTGACAGAGTGGATTAGGTCCAGGCATCACTACATGTGAAGCCACAGCTGATGATAAAGGTACATCTGAAAAAGAAATAACTTTCAAGCAGGGGACCGTAAATGCAAAAAATGTCCTGCACGATTATAATGTTAGATATACAAAGTTAACCATCTAGGGATGGGTTGTTGGGAAGCAAACACAGGGTTACGACTTGTCTTATGGTAAGTGGTGTTATAGAAATAGGTACATGGGAAGGAAACGTAGGGTTTTGACTTGTCTTAGGGTAAGAGGGGTTATAGGGAAGGGTTGTTGGGAAGCAAATACAGGGTTAC
>NW_027169998.1:40000-45000 GCF_036898095.1 Palaemon carinicauda | reverse complement strand
GATAGCACCAGTAATAATAATAATAATAATAATAATAATAATATAGATAGCACCAGTAGTAATAATAATAATAATAGTAATAATAATAATAATATAGATAGCACCAGTAGTAGTAGTAATAATAATAATAATAATAATAATAATAATATAGATAGCACCAGTAGTAGTAATAATAATAATTATAATAATAATAATAATAATATAGATAGCACCGGTAGTAATAATAATAATAATAATAATAATAATAATATAGATAGCACCAGTAATAATAATAATAATAATAATAATAATAATAATGATAATAATAATAATATAGATAGCACCAGTAATAATAATAATAATAATAATAATAATAATAATAATAATATAGATAGCACCAGTAGTAATAATAATAATAATAATAATAATAATAATAATATAGATAGCACCAGTAGTAGTAGTAGTAATAATAATAATAAAAATAATAATAATAATAATATAGATAGCACCAGTAGTAGTAGTAATAATAATAATAATAATAATATAGATAGCACCAGTAATAATAATAATAATAATATAGATAGAACCAGTAGTAGTAATAATAATAATAATAATAATAATAATATAGATAGCACCAGTAGTAGAAATAATAATAATTATAATAATAATAATAATAATATAGATAGCACCAGTAATAATAATAATAATAATAATAATAATAATATAGATAGCACCAGTAGTAATAATAATAATAATAATATTGATAATATAGATAGCATCCGTAGTAATAATAATAATAATAATAATAATAATAATAATATAGATAGCACCAGTAGTAATAATAATAATAATATAGATAGCACCAGTAATAATAATAATAATAATAATAATAATAATAATATAGATAGCACCAGTAATAGTAATAATAATAATAATAATAATAATAATAATATATATAGCACCAGTAGTAATAATAATAATAATAATAATAATAATAATAATATAGATAGCACCAGTAGTAATAATAATAATAATAATAGTAATAATAATAATAATATAGATAGCACCAGTAATAATAATAATAATAATAATAATAATAATAATAATAATAATAATATAGATAGCACCAGTAGTAATAATAATAATAATAATAATAATAATAATAATATAGATAGCACCAGTAGTAATAATAATAATAATAATAATAATAATAATAATAATATAGATAGCACCAGTAATAATAATAATAATAATAATAATAATAATAATATAGATAGCACCAGTAGTAGTAATAATAGTAATAATAATAATAATAATAATATAGATAGCACCAGTAATAATAATAATAATAATAATAATAATAATAATAATAATAAAATAGATAGCACCAGTAGTAATAATAATAATAATAATAATAATAATAATAATAATAATATAGATAGCACCAGTAATAATAATAATAATAATAATAATAATAATAATATAGATAGCACCAGTAGTAATAATAATAATAATAATAATAATAATGATATAGATAGCACCAGTAGTAGTAGTAGTAATAATAATAATAATAATAATAATAATAATATAGATAGCACCGGTAATAATAATAATAATAATAATGATAATAATATAGATAGCACCAGTAGTAGTAATAATAATAATAATAATAATAATAATAATAATATAGATAGCACCAGTAGTAGTAGTAGTAATAATAATAATAATAATAATAATAATAATAATATAGATAGCACCAGTAGTAATAATAATAATAATAATAATAATAATGATAATATAGATAGCACCCGTAGTAATAATAATAATAATAATAATAATAATAATAATAATAATAATAATAATATAGATAGCACCAGTAGTAATAATAATAATAATATAGATAGCACCAGTAATAATAATAATAATAATAATAATAATAATAATAATAATAATATAGATAGCACCAGTAATAGTAATAATAATAATAATAATAATAATAATAATAATAATATAGATAGCACCAGTAGTAATAATAATAATAATAATAATAATATAGATAGCACCAGTAGTAGTAATAATAATAATAATAATAATAATAATATAGATAGCACCAGTAATAATAATAATAATAATAATAATAATAATAATAATAATAATAATATAGATAGCACCAGTAGTAATAATAATAATAATAATAATAATAATAATGATAATATAGATAGCACCCGTAGTAATTATATAATAATAATAATAATAATAATAATAATAATAATAATAATAGAGATAGCACCAGTAGTAATAATAATAATAATATAGATAGCACCAGTAATAATAATAATAATAATAATAATAATAATAATAATAATATAGATAGCACCAGTAATAATAATAATAATAATAATAATAATAATAATAATAATAATAATAATAATAATAATAATATAGATAGCACCAGTAGTAATAATAATAATAATAATAATAATAATATAGATAGCACCAGTAGTAATAATAATAATAATAATAGTAATAATAATAATAATATAAATAGCACCAGTAGTAATAATAATAATAATAATAATAATAATTATAATAATATAGATAGCACCAGTAGTAATAATAATAATAATAATAATAATAATAATAATATAGATAGCACCAGTAGTAATAATAATAATAATAATAATAATAATAATAATAATATAGATAGCACCAGTAGTAATAATAATAATAATAATAATAATAATAATAATATAGATAGCACCAGTAATAATAATAATAATAATAATAATAATATAGATAGCACCAGTAGTAATAATAATAATAATAATAATAATAATAATAATAATAATATAGATAGCACCAGTAATAATAATAATAATAATAATAATAATAATAATATAGATAGCACCAGTAGTAATAATAATAATAATAATAATAATAATAATAATATAGATAGCACCAGTAATAATAATAATAATAATAATAATAATAATAATAATATAGATAGCACCAGTAGTAATAATAATAATAATAATAATAATAATAATAATATAGATAGCAGCAGTAGTAATAATAATAATAATAATAATAATAATAATATAGATAGCACCAGTAATAATAATAATAATAATAATAATAATAATAATAATAATATAGATAGCACCAGTAGTAATAATAATAATAATAATAATAATAATAATAATAATATATATATATAGCACCAGTAATAATAATAATAATAATAATAATAATAATAATATAGATAGCACCAGTAGTAATAATAATAATAATAATAATAATAATAATATAGATAGCACCAGTAGTAGTAGTAGTAGTAGTAATAATAATAATAATAATAATAATAATAATATAGATAGCACCAGTAGTAAAAATAATAATAATAATAATAATAATAATAATAATAATATAGATAGCACCAGTAGTAATAATAATAATAATAATAATCATAATAATAATAATAATAATATAGATAGCGCCAGTAGTAATAATAATAATAATAATAATAATAATAATAATAATGATAATATAGATAGCACCAGTAGTAATAATAATAATAATAATAATAATAATAATAATAATAATAATAATAATATAGATAGCACCAGTAGTAATAATAATAATAATAATAGTAATAATAATAATAATATAGATAGCACCAGTAGTAATAATAATAATGATAATAATAATAATATAGATAGCACCAGTAATAATAATAATAACAATAATAATAATAATAATATAGATAGCACCGGTAGTAATAATAATAATAATAATAATATAGATAGCACCAGTAGTAATAATAATAATAATAATAATAATAATAATATAGATAGCACCAGTAGTAATAATAATAATAATAATAATATAGATAGCACCAGTAGTAATAATAACAATAATAGTAATAATAATAATAATAATAATAATAATAATAATAATAATATAGATAGCACCAGTAGTAATAATAACAACAATAATAATAATAATAATAATAATAATAATAATAATAATATAGATAGCACCAGTAGTAATAATAATAATAATAATAATAATATAGATAGCACCGGTAATAATAATAATAATAATAATAATAATAATAATAATAATATAAATAGCACCAGTAGTAATAATAATAATAATAATAATAATAATAATAATAATAATATAGATAGCACCAGTAATAATAATAATAATAATAATAATAATAATAATAATAATATAGATAGCACCAGTAGTAGTAGTAGCAATAATAATAATAATAATAAAATAATAATAATGATAATATAGATAGCACCAGTAGTAATAAAAATAATAATAATAATAATAATAATAATAATATAGATAGCACCAATAATAATAATAATAATAATAATAATAATATATTTAGCCCCAGTAGTAATAATAATAATAATAATAATAATAATAATAATAATAATATAGATAGCACCAGTAGTAATAATAATAATAATAATAATAATAATAATAATAATAATAATAATATAGATAGCACCAGTAGTAATAATAATAATAATAATAATAATATAGATAGCACCAGTAGTAATAATAATAATAATATAGATAGCACCAGTAGTAATAATAATAATAATAATAATAATATAGATAGCACCAGTAGTAGTAATAATAATAATAATAATAATAATATAGATAGCACCAGTAATAATAATAATAATAATAATAATAATATAGATAGCACCAGTAGTAGTAATAATAATAATAATAATAATAATATAGATAGCACCAGTATTAATAATAATAATAATAATAATAATAATAATAATATAGATAGCACCAGTAGTAGTAGTAGTAATAATAATAATAATAATAATATAGATAGCACCAGTAATAATAATAATAATAATAATAATAATAATAATAATAATAATATAGATAGCACCAGTAATAATAATAATAATAATAATAATATAGATAGCACCAGTAGTAATAATAATAATAATAATTATAATAATAATAATAATATAGAT
>NW_027169997.1:25000-31363 GCF_036898095.1 Palaemon carinicauda | reverse complement strand
CTTGTTAGGCTGATGGGATTGCTGGAGGCGTACTCCGGGATTCATCATGGCAAAGTAACCCTCCATTATTATTATTAAACTGATAGTGTGGCCATTATTCCAATCACATTAGCAATATTGCGGTTGGCTGTCTTCAGGCGTTGTTGGCCCTAATGATTCTAATGTTACTTGGCTTATGTAGGGCACCGGTGTTAATGGTTTGTTGATAGAACTTACGCAATTATAATGTGCAAGCGCATGCATACATACGTGCTCACACTTACTTATGTATGTATAAATGTATATGCATATACTTTATACAGTATACGAGTATATAGATATTTATAAATTGTATATACATATACAGGTGTATATACAACATACACACACACACACACACACACACACACACACATATATATATATATATATATATATATATATATGTGTGTGTGTGTGTGTGTGTGTGTGTGTATACTGTATATGCGTGCGAGTGTATATATGGTCGAATGGTGTGCAGTTATCTGAGGTTGAACCACGGACCCACTGATTGCATACTAAGCGCTGTACTCCTTTCCAGCAGTACCACCTACCCCTCACATATACATGCACGAGGGGTGTTAAAATTAATTATAGCAAAGAATCGTTTATTACGAGTCACGCATTAATGATAATAATAAAGGTAAGACAGGAGAGGCGTTAACCCACCCCTCTTATCCGGCATTTAGTAGAGTACGTTTTCCATGTACTCTGTCCTGTTTCCGGATGATCTATATTGAGCTCTCCCTAATTCCTGTTGGATATATGGCCTTTATTTCATCGGAGGTATTTAATGCTGGAGGCTCGATTGGGTATACCCAGCTAGGGAGAGACACCGTTTACCTCAGGAGAGGTTTGTATTCATTAGTGTCCGGAAGTGGCCGCTTCTTCTTTAGGGAAAACTTTAGCGGTACGTTAAGTAATGCTATTTTCTTCCTGGGTACGAAGGAAATGGAATAGAAGGAAGGGAGAAGATGATGAGAGAGAGAGAGAGAGAGGAGAGAGTAGAGAGAGAGAGAGGAGAGAGAGACTTTAATGAGAAATTAAGTATAATGAAGTGTTATATAATCTGCGTTGGGCGTTGGGGAAAAGAATGAATAACGGAGAGAGAGAGAGAGAGAGAGAGAGAGAGAGAGAGAGAGAGACTTTAATGAAAAATTAAGTATAATGAAGTGTTATATAATCTCGCGTTGGGCGTTGGGGAAAAGAATAAATAACGGAGAGAGAGAGAGACAGACAGATAGAGAGAGAGGAGAGAGAGAGAGAGAGAGAGAGAGGAGAGAGAGTCGAGAGAGAGAGAGAGAGAGAGAGAGAGAGAGCGATATGCGCGTGTGGTGATATTGGATGCTGGAATTAATTTATTTAAAGGAAGGGAAATAAGTAAGGGGAGAAAGGAAATACATCGTAAATATCAATTTTAAAATGTGGAATTGAATTTTGTCTCGGTTATTTTATCTACTGAATTTGCAAATTGACTTCCACTGATGTTGCTGCTTATGATAATATTAGCGTACGCGACCCGTCAAAATGACAGCTAAATATTTAGATAGATAATGCACACACACACACACACACACACACACACCACACACACACACACACACCCATCTCACCAGGGTATGACTACTCCTCCCCCTACCCAAGGGACCGGGAGAACGGAGCGTGACCTGAAATTTATATATATATATATATATATATATATATATATATATAGCCAAACACTTGCTCTTTATTATCTAGGGGAGTGATATTATTGACAAAAGTTATGATAATAATAATAATAATAATAATAATAATAATAATAATAATAATAATAATATTGAGATCAACAAACTCCTCGGGAATAATGGAAAAATAGATCTATTAAAAGTATGATTAATTCATCCATTTTACGTCAAAACTTCAAAGTTCACCAAGATGATTAAATTAGGTAATAACGATATTCCGTTAAGACCTGAGATAAATTACAACATAAACTTGATCTTTCCATTAAAGGATTTACCTGGGATCATTTATATTGATGAATTGCTCAATAGATATCGTCTTATAACTTATGAGGTCAGTTTTCGTATTTCGTGTGTCGTTTACACAGGCAGAATTGGAGTTACTCATCATCATCATCATCATCTCCTCCTACGCATATTGACGCAAAGGGCCTCTGTTGGATTTTCGCCAGTCGTCTCTATCTTGAGCTTTTGATTCAGTACTTCTCCATTCATCATCATCTACTCATTTTAGTTCACCAAGACGTTTAACTGGCTCTACAAGGCACTAGAAGAGTTGGAAGACCCAGGTCTACATGGCTTAAGACTGTAAAGCGCGAAGTAGGAGATGATGAATGGAGAAGTATTGAATTAAAAGCTCAGGACAGAGACGACTGGCGAAATCTAACCGAGGCCCTTTGCGTCAATATGCGTAGGAGATGATGAATGATGATGATGATGAAGATGATGATGATGATGATGATGATGATGATGATGATTACATCAATTAACTGAATTAAAAAAAAAAAAAGATAAATGATACGAACTACATCTTATCACTTTACGTGTTGATTTTTTATTTCATGCTTATTCCATCGTTTTTACCTCGAGTAAACTCCAAAAGTTTTTCGAAAACTCAAATGAAATTTCCCCCTTTTATGAAATTCCGTTTTGATAAAAATACCGAGAAAACGGCATTAAAAGAAAAATTAAGTTCACACACCCGTTAAAAACTGATCTAACTTTCCTTTTGGGACTTTTGAGAAACTCGCCGAGTAGTCGAAGTGAGCCAAGAACAGAAACGTATTTTATATTCTTCAAGTTTATAAAGAAACTTAAGTTTCATTTCGATGGTCTGGAGATGATTTCTTGTTCACATATGCTTTTGTGGAAAGCACTTGGTTCTTGCATGTATGATTTTTTTTTCTAATGTTGAGGGTATGTGGGTGTGCTTGTAAAGGTAATCTTTCTTAATTTTTTGTTGCTTTTTTGTTACTAGTTATATATTAATTTAGGAATATTTGTATCCACAACACCAACGTGCACATATGCATCTATCTGTCTATATGTCTATCTATCTATCTCTAAGTATCTATCTATCTATCTATCTATATATATATATATATATATATATATATATATATATGTGTGTGTGTGTGTGTGTGTGTGTGCGTGTGTATTTTTGTATATATGAATATATGTATGTGCGTTTATATATATACAGTATATATATATATATATATATATATATATATACATATATATATATGTGTATATATATACATATATATATATATATATATATATATATATATATATATATATATAGCTTGTTTTCGTATCTGTTATGGTCAAATGAGTTGTTATTTTATATGATTATTTGTTTTATTATTCATCTTCAGGTTTAAAACCATTTAGTATAAAGCTGACGTTTCTTGTCTGTGTTTAATATTTTTTCTTAAAACTCTAGTTTGCCTTTAATTTTAAGAAACTGCACCTGGATGTCTCCTCAACTATTCCCACGAATTACTATCTATCCAAATCTATTCAATTCCCCAACTATCAAATCTTCCGGATGGCATCTCGCAACAGCAGTAAGATGCAGAGGGAAAGTGACATTTACGAGTTATGTTCATGAGGAAGATTGAGTACAAGTGCTTTTTTTGACATTTCGACTATGACCCCCTGAGTATTTTGGCCAGGACGTTTGAAAGCCACACTGCCCAGGGATTTTTTTTCTTTTGTGTCCTATTTATTATTATTATTACTAGCCAAGCTACAACCTAGTTGGAAAAGCAAGATGCTATAAGCCCAAGGGCTCCAACAGGGGAAAATAAGCCCTGTGAGGAAAAGAAATAAGGAAATAAATAAATGATGAGAATAAATTAAATTATTATTATTACTAGCCAAACTACAACCCTAGTTGGAAAAGCAAGATGCTATAAGCCCAAGGGCTCCAACAGGGAAAAATAGCCTGTGAGGAAAGGAAATAAGGAAATAAATAAATGATGAGAATAAATTAATTATTATTATTACTAGCCAAGCTACAACCCTAGTTGGAAAAGCAAGATGCTGTAAGCCTAAGGGCTCCAAACAGGGAAAAATAGCCCTGTGAGGAAAGGAAATAAGGAAATAAATGATGAGAATAAATTAACAATATATCATTCTAAAAACAGTAACGGCGTCAAAACAGATATATCCTAAATAAACTATTAACAACGTCAAAAACAGAAATGTCATATATCAATTATAAAAAAGACTCATGTCAGCCTGGTCAACATAAAAACATTTGCTCCAACTTTGAACTTTTGAAGTTCTACTGATTCAACTACCCGATTAGGAAGATCATTCCACAAACTTTGTATCAGTTTATATTTATTTCATATAATTTTTTTCCAAATGTTTATTTTGACAAGTATTTGTGCCAAGGTTTTATTTTTTTATATCTGTGGTTATGAGGAGAATATGGACCTGGTACTTGTGCCAAAGATAATTTTAAAGTTATTACCCTGAACTAAAGGTGTTTTCTATTGGTCATATTGGTTTTGTTGTTGACATCTTCCACTCGGTGCGTTCAACTTGTCAGGCTACTTCTGGTTTAGTTACTTGTAATTTTTTTTCATTAATTCTAAAATTCTTTATTGGAACATATAATTAATTGAGGTTTTCTTGAGTTTTCTACGTCGATTTTTATTACTTACTATAGTTGTTACATATTCAATAACTCTTTTTATCCCATTGACATACCTGAACAAGTCACACAGTACATGTAAGAATCATACATAACTTTCATGAGCATGAAATGTGTATGAGAGAGAGAGAGAGAGAGAGAGAGAGAGAGAGAGAGAGGGAGAGAGAGAGAGAGAGGAGAGAGAGTGGTCGGAGTTGTCACTAAGCCCTTTAAGCATTTTTACTCTTGAGATAAATCACGTCGGAAATATACTTTGATTAATGATAGGAATTTAAGTGACTGGTCATTAGCCCTTGAATAATTATATGCCCTTTATTCACTGTCAATTTTAGGGAGAGCTTATCCTCTTTTGATTTGTTTATCCATTACTTTATCTATATAGATAAGTAATCTATGGTTATTTCTGTTGTAAAGATAAACCCCTTAATGCATAAAGAGTTCATTGACTCGTCTTCCACTGAACTTGTTGTCTATTACCAAATGGAGACTTCTCAGTCCTCAATATCAGATTATCTTAAGCATGCAGACAATCTTCTTTACCTTATTTAGGAATTTCTGAAATGCTATTTAGTTTTGCACGAGACAGTAAATGCGTCTCGTCAAAGCTCACAGTGACTGTTTTTTCTCACCCCCGCCTACCACACACTGTGGACCCCACCTCCTGTGTCAGAGGTTGGATGTCATCTCTAGATTTATGAACTCGGTAAATAATTGCATGTTTGATTAAGGTTCCTTCACGTGTGTGAGCAGACAAGCAGGTGAGTGGGGTTAGTGCCATTAATATATACTTGAGCCTTTTTTTTTTAATATGTCGTCTGGTAGAAGGATTTGTTTACTTCTATATATATATATATATATATATATATATATATATATATATATTTATTTATTTATTTACTTATTTCTTTTTTGCATTTCACTTTCCCTTTTTTGCATTGCTATTGTTTTTTAGGCAAAGTTTGAAAGACAATGTTTTTTTTAGGATTTTTACAC
This sequence comes from Palaemon carinicauda, assembly GCF_036898095.1. Classification (NCBI taxonomy): domain Eukaryota; kingdom Metazoa; phylum Arthropoda; class Malacostraca; order Decapoda; family Palaemonidae; genus Palaemon; species Palaemon carinicauda. Next base: position 25,678 of record NW_027169997.1, on the reverse strand, counting down.
ATGCTCCAAGCAAAGTCTCCTTAGAGTAGACGAGGTTTTAGAAAAATTGTCATTATTTTATTATTTTTTTTTTCACTGCGTCACTAGATTTAATAAGATTTCTATATAATAAGTAAAAAATTTATCGATATTGTAAAATTTTTTTTGCTAGAAATACTTGAAAATGTCAATGACTTGAATATATTTGAATATAAGTAATTTACCCCCTAAACGTTACAAAGTAATTTATACAAAATAAAGAAACTTAGGCAATTGAAATAAAATTAATGCAAAATATAAATTTAGATAAAAATTTAAAAAATGCATTGTTCCATTGTATATGGTATTGATATGGTTTATATTTTTTTTTTTTTTGCAATTTATTTACTCCGTAACGATATGAAATTTAGTTTATATTATCTCTTCACCATCATCATCATCATCATCTCTCCTACGCCTATTGACGCAAAGGGCCTCGGTTAGGTTTCGCCAGTCGTCTCTATCTTGAGCTTTTAAATCAATCTTTCTCCATTCATCATCTCCTACTTCGCGCTTCATAGTTTCTCAGCCATGTAGGCCTGGGTCTTCCAACTCTTCTAGTGCCTTGTGAAACCCAGTTGAAAGTTTGGTGAACTAATCTCTTCACCAAAGTTTATTTTTGATACCTGTTCACTCATGCCAATTTTGCTTCTTAATTCA
>NW_027169997.1:7500-20000 GCF_036898095.1 Palaemon carinicauda | reverse complement strand
AGGGCGATGGTTTCTTTCTTTGTGGGGAGGAGAACTGCTATTCCCACAGTTTCACCTCCTGCGCCCACATCATGATTATTCCGGGCTTAAGGGGAAGAACTATATTTGCCTTTTTTTTATATCGAGGAAACAGGATGGAATTAAAATTAGGGTAATTTTTAGGTATACAACGAAATCATAGTGCTTTTTATAAGTTATAAGAAGAATTTTGCAGAAAGGAAATAAAGTTATGTTGACCTGCTGAAGGGCCAACACCAACCCTATTGTGACGACTGTTTAGTACCTCTAACAGTGAGGCATTTGTTGACCGAATGCCCCAATTATAATAACTTAAGGAATAGATATTTGTTTGAGGCTCGAGGTGAGGGTGGCAGGTTCATCCTCGCCAAGATTCTTGGACATGATGTGTCCTACTATGCAAGTGGCATTTTTAGATTTATTTCAGTAGCAGGTCTTCTGAAAACTATCTAACGTTTATAATGACATTCAACTTTTACGGTTTTAATTGAATATTCTTTAATTTTTTTGTATATATAAACTAAATGATATCGGCGTCAATAACCTTAGATGTCAGGATGCCTGAAAACCTTAAATCAATCAATCAATCAATCATAAGCCATTTGTAAAATCATAGTGATCCTTATATTCTTATGAAGCAATGAATATGATAACCTTATTATGGGAAGAATTATACTGTATTTACAATCTTCTATACAGTTATTTATAGAAACATGAAATTCCCTTTCAATGTAAAGTTATTCTTGATGGATGTAATTAATGATTTAGGAGTTAGCTCGCTGCTATACAAAAGGAATCAAGAATTCCATTTAGAGACAGATTCGGAGGCTTGGAATGATTTGGAAGCGATACGCGAAGGAAAGCTGGGGAGATTCTTCCAAACGTATCTTGATCACTGAAAGGGATAACATCTTGGTAAAAATATCAGGAATATTATTGATTCTGTATTATAATTAAAAGTATCACATATTACTTATTCTTATCAGGTAAAATAGATTTTATTATAGATTTTTTCATATTCTGATAGAATAAGAAATAATAGTTATTAGCCTCTTATAAAATTCCAAAACTTATCGCTCTCGTAATCATATTTTGTATGGATCGATATGAATTAATGCGTAACTTTTGAATTCTATTCCAGTCACGAGAGGCTCTTCCTTTACGCACATTTGATTACAACAAAGGCCTTCCTATCCCCCCCACCCCGCCTTCACTCTTTTTTTTTCACTAGCCGTAACCGAAATAGGGTATGGGGAGGGTACCATACACCCGAGGGCCTAAAACATTTATTAACCCCCTCCCCCCTTCTTTCCCACTACTGAGAAAACCATGCACCCACATGTTCCTATTCCCCTACATTTTGGAATCTCATAGATTGCTCGTAAAAGATTTATTTCGGTCGGGGACACCCCAAGGGTACACCCTGAGGTACACCTCTCCCCCATAGATGTACTCTGGTGTGGAATGTAACGGCCCCGCCCCCTCTATCCCCCGTCCTGAGTTTCTCGCTGGGATGTACTTCGTGACCCAGACTGTGTTTCGGGTTGATGCGGGGAGACACGGAATGCACGGCTGTGTCTCTCTCGGTGGTTTGGCCGTGATACTGGTGGTAGCAAGATTTTTTTTTATAGTAATAGCATTATCCGTATCCATTGCTGCTTAGCAAGTAATAATGATAATAATAATAATAATAATAATAATAATAATAATAATAATAATAATAATGATGATGATGATGATGATGATAATAATAATGATAATAATAATTAGATGCTTGCAGAAAAAATTACAGGTATAGTGTTTAGAATATTTTTTTTTATAGTAATAGCATTATCCGTATCCATTGTAGCTTAGCAAGTAATGATAATAATAATAATAATAATAATAATAATAATAATAATAATATATACATACATTCATACATACATATACATATACCAAGGCACTTCCCCAAATTTTGGGGGGTTGCTGACATCAACAAATGAAACAAAACAAAAAGGGGACCTCTACTCTCTACGTTCCTCCCAGCCTGACAAGGGACTCAACCGAGTTCAGCTGGTATTATAATAATAATAATAAGAATAATAATAATTAGATACTTGCACAAGAAATTATAGATATAGTGTTTAGAATAATATTTTTATTAGGCAGAAATAGTAAAAGTAATGTAAATTTACATGGTAGTAGTTGTGAAGGTTCCTGTTGCAGTTGTTGCTGTGGTAGTTTTAATTCATCTTGTCTAATTGTAGAAACTGATGGATAGCAGATAACTTGACCTTCTAGTTATGCAGAAGTCTAATATTCATTTAATTGAATGACAATGGAATTTTTATTTGGCGCTCATTAAGAATCGGCCAGGCATTGTACATGTGTTATTGTTGTTTTTAGGATTGTCCAACTAAAGTCAGGTCAGTGACATCAGTGTGATGTTGCGTCTGGTTTGGATAGCGTATGATCCTTGTATGTTCTATTTATCATCATCATCATCATCATCATCATCATTATTATTATTATTATTATTATTATTATTACTTTCTAGGCTACAACCTTAGTTTGAAAAGCAAGATGCTATAAGCCCAAGGGGTCCAACAGAGAAAAATAGCCCCTTTGAGGAAAGGAAATAAGGAAATAAATAAACATACTGGAAATAATAAACAATTAAAAAAACATATGAGTTTCCTAGTTTGATTTATAATTGCCGTAATTAGTTAATGTTGTACAGATATACTGTAGACTTAAGAAAATGTTTAATTAAAGCACTTGGCACTACTTGAGAGATGACGCAACCTACTTTTGGAGCCTATGTGTTTGTGGGCTCTTTTCAATGGCTCGCCTTTATTTCTTGGTTTATTTTGGGGTCGCAGCATTGAGCCCCCGGAAGGTCAAGGACATACCGGGTACTTGAAAGGGTAAGGAAATGTAGATTAATCAATACGTTTATGTAATTGGAACGGTTTATTATTATTATTATTATTATTATTATTATTATTATTATTATTATTACTATCCAACCCTAATTGGAAAAGCAAGATGCTATAAGCCCAGGGGCTCCAATAGGGAAAAATAGCCCAGTGAGGAAAGGAAATAAGGAAATAAATAACTGAAGAGAACAAATTAACAATAAATCATTCTAAGGAAAAGTAATGTCAAAAGAGATATGTCATATATAAACTATTAACAACGTCAAAAACAGATATGTCATATATAAACTATAAAAAGACTCATGTCCGCCTGGTCAACAAAAAAACATTTGCTCCATCTTTGAACTTTTGTTCAAAGATATGATTTGTACCGGATTTAAGAAGGGAATTGATTCGCGTACACTTCCCTTCATTAATCATTGTTAGGAGAATGTTATTCATCTTAATACTTTGGCGTGTATCTTTCTTGGCGTGTTGCATATTTTCCAAATGTTTTTATTGCTGCCCAGTTTTGCTCAGGCCAGAGTATAGAGGAAGTGCACCTTTAGTTAAAAAAGGACGTAATGGGACTGTGTGTGTATTGATTCTTATAGTCGCACTTCTTGCTCATCTCCCCTCCCTCCTAGTTTTCCTTAGCCATCTTTTCTCTTTGTTTTGTCTCTTGAATATAGCACTTGAATTCATGATCCCTGTTATGCTGCATGCATCGTCCGTCCTTTCCTGGACCAATTAATGATGATGCCTGACTCTGTGTTGGCTGGTTTACCTGTCGTTTCGTCCTCGTATATATTCCTTGGCAAACTTGCCTCGATGCCGTCATGTGGAGGCACAGGAGTCTGACATTCTTATCTCATGTTTGTTTAGCCCCTTTATCCACGTCTTTGTTTATTGTGAGTTCTTTGGATTCTTATTTTTTTTTCTCCTGGAACTTGGAAAGATATTACCTATTTACCTGTGTCATTGAACCTCTTCCCTTGTTTGCATTTCAATTGTTCTAACAATTTCTTATTTTAAAACTGGGCTAAACCGCACTATAAATCCAATTAACTAATTCAATAGTAACATTAATCATGCCATCGTTGCTATAAATTAGTCTTTTCGCTGTTGAATGACCTTATTGAAGGTAGGCTATACCTTTTATTTATTGACCTCATATGTGTTCGATGTTTTTTTTCCAAGAAAGTTTTATTGCCTGTCACTCAAGTTCTTAGAATCCATTTTCGCTCCTTTTCTCCAAGGTTCGACTTTGCAGACTTCCCAGGTTTCACACGCCCTAAGTATTTTCCATTTTATTTTTTGGCGTTCTCCTTTCAGTCCCTCTTTGTCTGGACTTTGTTTGACCTTTCCCTGTATACTTCGAACACTGCTCATTCCGCGCCCCCCCCCCCCTCTCTCTCTCTCTCTCTCTCTCTCTCTCTCTCTCTCTCTCTCTCTCTCTCTCTCTCTTTTCGAATCAACAAGAAAGGACCAAAAGAAGAACCTGGCAACTACAGACCTGTGTGTCTAACTTCAGTGCCTTCCAAAATTTCTTAGTCAATTATAGTAGATTCAGTAGTAGAACATATAGAAAAAAAACAATCTTCTGATAGACAATTTTTCCACAACATGTTTAGCTTTTATAACAAAAGCAGGGCAATAGACATCATATACCTAGACTTTCAAAAGGCTTCTGACAAAGTCCCTCATAAAAATTAATGGTTAAAATTAAAGCACCAGGCATCATTGATGAGCCAGCTAAATGGATTGAAGATTGGCGGACAAACAGAAAACGGGGAGTTATAATCAATGGAGAAGCTTCAGAATGGGCAGCTGTTACAAGCAGAGTACCTGAAGAATACGTCCTTGACCCATTTCTATTTCTGATTTACATTAACAACATAGATTTAGGAGGACGTACAAGCCTTAAGAGAGGATCTAATAAGTTAGGTGAATGGTCCGGAAAATGGCAAATGCCTTTCAACTGTGGAAAATGCAAAGTTGTGTACATAGGTTATAGTAACCCACAAACAGATTGGTCATTGCTGGGTAATGAAATAAAAAGTGTGGACCAGAATGAAGATCTCGGCATTATTATTAGCAAAGATTTGTAGTTTACCAAACAGCATAAAAGCTAAAAAGAAAGTTTACACAAAATAATAGGTTAAATAAAGAGACAATTCAAATACAGAAACAGAGACATTATACTACAGCTGAACAAATCACTAGTAAGACCATATCTAGAAAACGGAGTCCAATTCTGGGCTCCAAGTATTCAAGTTATAGGTAGACTGGAAGCAGTACAAGCTAGGGCTACAAAACTAGTTCCAACATTAAGGCAATTTGGATATAGACGAAGGATGGAACATTGAACTTATTTGATCTACAAACTCAATTACTAAGGGTACAGGTAATTGAGGCATTCAACATTCTTAAAGAAATAACAAATTTAGATTACAATAATCTATTCATACTTAGCACACATAAGTCCAGAGGTAACGTATACAAACTTGAATTGAAAAGATACAATACTTCAATTGGGCAATTTCTTTACATACAAAATAGAAAATACTTGGAACAAACTCCCAGTGGATGTAGTAAACAGTAACACGGTAAACGAGTTCAATAATAATTTAGACAAGATCATAAAAAACTAAATGTTCAAACCAAACCACTCTACCCAAGAGCAATTCGAGTCAACCCTGATGGACTAAAGATTCTTTGAGACATCCGAAATCCTTGTAACACTCTCTCTCTCTCTCTCTCTCTCTCTCTCTCTCTCTCTCTCTCTCTCTCTCTCTCTCTCTCTCTCTCTCTCTCTCAATGAGGTTATAGCCAAAGTGCTTATGTTTAGACCATTCTTACCAGTCACGTTAATGGTATATGATAGGGATAATCTTTCGTTTCTACCCAAAAAGCAGTCTTGAAAAAATAAATAAATTACCATTTTTGACAAAACCACCCTAACCATATCTACAAAATCCTTGTTCCATTCCCTCTCACCACACTGATCTCCGTCAATCCCACCATAAAAAAAAAAAAAAATGGACGTCATCGAAAGAAGAGCTGATGCATCATGCCGGATTGTTTTATTTTGCCATCTTGCTACCGTAGGTCACGTCCAGTGTGGCTCGATTGTATTTTTCCTCTCAGTCTACTGTAGTTTATTTTTGTTTGATTTTAGAGTTGATTTCTTAGTTGTATTTCTGTTACTCAGCTTTGTGTCAGGTTCCATATAAATATTTCATTATTTTGTCAATTACATTATAATGTATTGTATTTTTGTGTCCATTTAAAAGAATACAACCCCGTTTTATTCATATAAATGGTATTACTCTGTTTAATACAGTCTTCTTTGTCTACATCTTTTCCCACTTTTATCCTCTTGTTTAATACAGTATGTGGTAATATTTTGTGCTTTAAACTACATTGTGTAGTTTTTTATCTCTTGTGGATTTTGGTCCATCTTTTAGTTCACTATCAAGTCCTCTGCAGTTGTACTGTATCGTGTCTATTGCAGCCCTTGCCTGTGAGTTATCAAGTAATGTATTGGTTGAAAAGAAACTCTTGTAGTTTTCTTATTTATTTGAGCGTGCTGTTTTTACAGGAGAGAGAGAGAGAGAGAGAGAGAGAGAGAGAGAGAGAGAGAGAGAGAGAGAGAGAGAGAGAGAGAGAGAGAGAGCGAGCGCAAGCAAAGTTCATGGACTTGGAAAGCTAATAACATTTGTAAAAGACTTGTTTGCTCTGGCTCTCCGAATTGTTCGTGGAAGTTAAAGTTCCCATTATTTTAATACACTAATCTTCTACTCGTGGCAATATCTTTAGAGCAGACGAAAGGTTATTGGTAGAACGGCATTATGGGGGCAGGGGTTTGGCTACTGTTACTCGTTGAAACCCATGAAAATACATGTTTGCAATTGTTAGAGTACTCTTGGGATTTATATCCCATGTAAGTGTAGTATATATGCATAGAAATAGAATCGTTAATGAGGAGTAGTATACATGCATAGAAATAGAATCGTTAATGAGGAGTAGTATACGTGCATAGAAATAGAATCGTTAATGAGGAGTAGTATACATGCATAGAAATAGAATCGTTAATGAGGAGTAGTATACATGCATAGAAATCGAATCGTTAATGATGAGTAGTATACATGCATAGAAATAGAATCGTGAATGAGGAGTAGTATACATGCATAGAAATCGAATCGTGAATGAGGAGTAGTATACATGCTTAGAAATAGAATCGTGAATGAGGAGTAGTATACATGCATAGAAATAGAATCGTTAATGAGGAGTAGTATACATGCATAGAAATCGAATCGTTAATGAGGAGTAGTATACATGCATAGAAATAGAATCGTTAATGAGGAGTAGTATACATGCATAGAAATCGAATCGTGAATGAGGAGTAGTATACATGCATAGAAATAGAATCGTGAATGAGGAGTAGTATACATGCATAGAAATAGAATCGTTAATGAGGAGTAGTATACATGCATAGGAATAGAATCGTTAATGAGGAGTAGTATACATGCATAGAAATCGAATCGTTAATGAGGAGTAGTATACATGCATAGAAATAGAATCGTTAATGAGGAGTAGTATACATGCATAGAAATCGAATCGTTAATGAGGAGTAGTATACATGCATAGAAATCGAATCGTTAATGAGGAGTAGTTTACATGCATAGAAATCGAATCGTTAATGAGGAGTAGTATACATGCATAGAAATCGAATCGTTAATGAGGCGTAGTATACATGCATAGAAATCGAATCGTTAATGTGGAGTAGTATACATGCATAGAAATCGAATCGTTAATGTGGAGTAGTATACATGCATAGAAATAGAATCGTTAATGAGGAGTAGTATACATGCATAGAAATAGAATCGTTAATGAGGAGTAGTATACATGCATAGAAATAGAATCGTTAATGAGGAGTAGTATACATGCATAGAAATAGAATCGTTAATGAGGAGTAGTATACATGCTTAGAAATAGAATCGTTAATGAGGAGTAGTATACATGCATAGAAATAGAATCGTTAATGAGGAGTAGTATACATGCATAGAAATCGAATCGTTAATGAGGAGTAGTTTACATGCATAGAAATCGAATCGTTAATGAGGAGTAGTATACATGCATAGAAATAGAATCGTTAATGAGGAGTAGTATACATGCATAGAAATAGAATCGTTAATGAGGAGTAGTATACATGCTTAGAAATAGAATCGTTAATGAGGAGTAGTATACATGCTTAGAAATAGAATCGTTAATGAGGAGTAGTATACATGCATAGAAATCGAATCGTTAATGAGGAGTAGTTTACATGCATAGAAATCGAATCGTTAATGAGGAGTAGTATACATGCATAGAAATAGAATCGTTAATGAGGAGTAGTATACATGCTTAGAAATAGAATCGTTAATGAGGAGTAGTATACATGCATAGAAATAGAATCGTTAATGAGGAGTAGTATACATGCATAGAAATCGAATCGTTAATGAGGAGTAGTTTACATGCATAGAAATCGAATCGTTAATGAGGAGTAGTATACATGCATAGAAATCGAATCGTTAATGTGGAGTATTATACATGCATAGAAATAGAATCATAAATGATTGGCCAGTGGAAATTTATTCGCATATACGAAAACAGAAGTAATTTATATTAATGTTCATAAAAGTTATTTTATTTCCAATTATGTTGATATGGCTGATAACATCAACTCTGTTGGTTCTCCTTATTCCATTAAATTATCTTCATTTTAATCTGTTTTAAGTTATTACATGTAGCGCTGATTATTGGCGTGTTGAAAAGCTAGTCAAACTTATACTTTTGCCCTGTGTGAGATATAAATTAAACTAAATTCATATCTCATTAATTTTATTTGTTTTGATTTTTTAACATTTGTCCTTTTGTTGCGTCTCTTACAATATAGCAAATTTAAGGCTTATGATTTTTTACTTACAATATCATGTTCTAAATTTATAAGATTCCCTAAGTTTTAGATATTAGAAAACAATTTCATATAAACATATCCAATTTCCTTATGAGTGGTTGAAATTAATTACTGTAACTCTTTGAAACTCGCTGTTTTATATTATCATGAGATACATTGCGAATTTGTCTTGACATGGGGCAAGAATCTTGATTAATTTAGTTGGTTAATAAAGATCTTCAATGTCATTCTTGTGAGTTTTTATTCAGCCACTGCTTGACTTGGAAATGCGCTCTCTCTAAACATCATACTTATTTCTCATAGTCTTCCTTCTTTCGAGAGGCAGATCTGTCTCTTCCATATAGATAATGTATACTATATCTTTATTAATTTGTCTTACATTCAATAAAAATAGTCCGCCCCCCCCCCAAAAAAAAAAAATACAAGCTTCCTTATACACGAAATACTTTACTTTAGATTTTATTTGTCAACCTTCCTGAATTCCATATATATATATATATATATATATATATATATATATATATATATATATATATATATATATATGTATATATATACATATGTATACATATATATTTATATATATGAGAAAGATTTAAAACCATATATATTTTTAAAATGTATAAACGTTGGCTTCTGTATATATATATATCCCTTTGTGAGCTGAAGTGAAGTGGGGGTAAAGAAAAAAATGAAGGAACAGAAAAGTTTGAAGCAGGAAATCTCTATTTATGACCCCCCAGCTTTTGGGTAGCTCTGCTCTGCTTTAAAATTCAGGTGTATAACTTCCGGAATGAGAAAAAGAGGGGATTTGGAAAGAAGGGTTCTATGCCCTGTCTCTTCTCCTCCCCTCCCCCATTGGAGATAGGCCAAAGGAAACGATGTTAGAAGAAACTGTCATGGACACAGCGAGGGGAAATTTCATTTCAAGACAGGACAGGGGGAACTTGAAGAGGCGACGTAAGAAGTGTCTCGAATTGTTTCTGAACGATTTTCTATTCCTCGAACTTGTGGTTGTATTGAATTCGTTATAGTTCAAGGACGAGTTTCTTATGTCAAAGGGAACTAGGTGTTTTCTCTTTGAGATACAGCGAGGATAAATGTTTAGGAGATCTAACCAAGGAAACTTTCGTGGAGGAACGCCAAAGGAAACTATCAGGGTTACAGCTCTAAGAGAACATATGCTGATAGTAGGGCAAGGGAAACTGTTCTAGATACAGAAGTGTACTTATGAAGATGTGACTATAAGGCGTTTCTCTCAGAGATATGGTGTATGTTCTTGGACTTGTAGGATTTTTCTCTTAAAGGTTGTAGCTGGGCTAGTAATAATGGTACTAATCATAATGATAATTAATATATTTGGCAAGGCATTTGTACACTGTGAAGTCAAACAGCATCGGATCTCTTTAGTGATGGTTATGGTATTCTCAAGAAATTCCAGTTTTAGGGGCACTTCCTTTTCAATTACCTTTTCCACGCCACGCCATTTGTTTATCACTTTTCAGTTTCTCCCCTCTTACTCCATATCGCAATTTAAAGAACAGTTTTCCAGCTACTTATGATTTTCTCTTCTTTTCACGTAACTGTTATCTCAAAACTGCGCTATTAAAATGGTCCCTTCTTTATATTGTATATTCTTTAAAATTTCACTCTCAAAGTTCTTCTTTCGCCACACACATTGTACAAACAATTTAATTAATCATTATTAATGTGCATATATATTTATTCTTATATATATATATATATATATATATATATATATATATATATATATATATATATATATATATATACTGTATATGTGTGTGTGCGTGTGTGTGTGTGCGTGTTTGTGTGTGCTTGGAGAGAGAGAGAGAGAGAGAGAGAGAGAGAGAGAGAGAGAGAGAGAGAGAGAGAGAGAGACGTTTTAAGCGTTGTATTAAAGAAGCTATCATTTGTCATTAAAACGACGATGAATTTAGCAATTCTCATAAATGACTCGTTTGACTTCTCCTCGATCAAATTAAGATAAATGTTTTAGAACGTGATGATATTATTGACAGGTCCTGATAGATCCCCTTTCGCTCTTCCAAGGACACATTTTTTCCCCCTCTCATTAACACTCTTGTCTCTTTAATGGCTTTCCCATCTTGCCTTTTGATTAAGCCAGCACGAGATCGACGCTGCGGGGAAATTAATGCCTTGTGTACATAGCAGGACTCGTTCTTATAAGGAACCTGAAGGGTTTTTTTTGGTTAAGTCGCTCGTCTTTTAGGATGTTATGTGTAAGCGTAGTTGTAGGTTTAAAGGTTGAAAGATCCCTCATGAATGGTAAAGGCAAGGTACAGGACAATGACCTAAATACTGTCGATATATATATATATATATATATATATATATATATATATATATGTGTGTGTGTGTATATATATGTATGTATATATGTATATATATAAATATATGTATGTATATATATATATATATATATATATATATTTATAAATATATGTGCGTATATATATATGTATGTATATATGTATATATATAAATATATGTATGTATATATATATATATATATATATATATATGTGTGTGTGTGTGTGTGTGTGTGTGTGTGTGTGTGTTTGTTTAGCGTACAAGCTAGGACCAGTGAGGGACAATAGGTAGATCAGTGCCCCACCCACAACCCTGATCTCTAGCTCACAAGGATGTTAAGATTCCAAAATCTATCGATCATGGGGGCCGGTCTCGAACTCTCACCCAACAAATTGTCAGGCAGATACGTTGCCGCAGTGAACCTTAGGCATCGCATTGGCAAAGGTGATAAACATTACTAATTTAAAGGAATATATAGAAATTTTTTCATTATTTTCACAGTTTATGTTAGGTAATAATACATTTTCCAAAGCTGCCTGTATCCAGAAACACTCATTATAAATATAGATGTATTATAGCCACGAAAGGAAAAGTGAAAAGACTATTGGTGTTAGTACGTTCATAGATGTCACCAATGAAACGAAAATACTAGCTCCAAACAAGTCTACATTTGGCCTTTTTTGGCTCTAATACGTATTTTATGTTCATCACGTGTAAGCTGTCGTAATTTTTCACACACATTTATTTATATATATATATATATATATATATATATATATATAATATATATATATATATATATATATATATATATATATATCTTTATATATACACGTGTATGGGTATACATACATACATACATATATATATATATATATATATGCACACACACGTGTATGGGTATACATGCAAAACTAAAAGGATTGCTTTGGTTAATTTTTCCATTTGCACACAAGTATCTGTTAGATCACTTTATCGGTTAACACAGAAAACTGAATTAACACAAGTTTTGGAGTTTCATTTGGGAAAAAACTATAGCTCTTTTAAGATCGTCCGTGTTTATATCTTATAAAGAAAACCTTATATTGAAAAGGTCACTGGGCTGATTGTGGTACATTAAAATCCTTCCTTTATTATTACGTATCATTAAGGTCAATGTTAAGGCAATCTTGAAACTTTTGGAGGAGTAAAATCAGGTTGAGATATATTGAAATTTTATTTAAGTTTTGATTTACAGGATGATCATATGATAAATAATTTCATGA
>NW_027169997.1:0-5000 GCF_036898095.1 Palaemon carinicauda | reverse complement strand
TGTAGTGTAAGTGTGTTGATGCGTATGGAAGTATTATGTATGTATTTTCCGAAATGTGTGCGTGTGTGGATTTGGTGTATACAATTCATACATACGATCACTATGACATATGTATGCAGCTATGTATTATATATCAACATTGTCCTTTTGGTCCTGTGGCTATGGCTCTTGCCTACTCAACACACACGTACACGCACACTATATAAAGTATATATATATATATATATATATACATATATATATATATATATATATACATATATATATATATATATATATAAAGAGAGAGAATTAGATTGCGAGATAAGGTAAAGAATGATATGGAGAGAAGAGGTTTTGAAGGGAGAAGAAGGTTTTGATAGAAGGCATTTGAGTGTGCGCATCAAGCAACAAGTCCCCGTAATGTAGGGATATCGGTGGGAAAGATGCGTGTGTATATATACGTGTGTGTATATGTATATATATATATATATATATATAATGTTGAATTTCAATAGAATTTGTTACTGTGTTTTTCAGAGGACTCTTTGTTGAATAAATGATTTCTTATAGTTCCTTGTCTATGTGTATACGTCTGTATATATTTGGGCGTATGCGTATATATTTTCATGTTTATATGCGTGCCGCTGTGCATGGAATGTAACTATGATACGTTACCCAATTTAGTGTCTTTTTATTTGTTATCGGATAATTTTGGTTCTCCAGTAACGAAGTCTGCACGTGAGATCAATAAGAGAGAGCCAATAAAGATAGTTTATGGGCCTCTCTCTCTCTCTCTCTCTCTCTCTCTCTCCTCTCTCTCTCTCTCTCTCTCTTTTAGAGTGATGGAACCTGAAAGCGTTCTGTAGACAAAAGGGGAATCTTTAAATCTATAAACCCATCATATTAAGGCCTGTATTAAAGTTGACGTATTCTCTCTCTCTCTCTCTCTCTCTCTCTCTCTCTCTCTCTCCTCTCTTCAAGAATAAGTATTACAAGCTCATAAAGACTAAACTTCTAAAATAATTTGCTGTATCCAAGAGCAAATGGAGTCTCCGTGGATGCACAAAAAGAAAGTCTGAGACATCTAAAATCCTTCTCTCTCTCTCTCTCTCTCTCTCTCTCTCTCTCTCTCGCTCATCAAGAATAAGTAATAAAAGCCCATGAACGTTTAAACTAATTTGCTGTATTCGAGAGCAAATATAGTCTACGTGGATGCACTAAGTCTTTGAGACACCCAAAATCCTTGTAACACTCTCTCTCTCTCTCTCTCTCTCTCTCTCTCTCTCTCTCTCATTCTTTAGAGATAACCATCAAGTATTGAAGTCAAGAGATTATGCCTTAGAAATAATTTATATAAATCTTTCAAAATATGGCGTTTTCCAAAAGATTTTCAAAGAATTATGGCTGTGTTAATATGAACTAATGTAACCATCTGTAAGTGTTAAAACATCAATCTACTGATATCTTTCTCTCGCAAAGTTTTAGAAACAAGGATTGAAAACAGGCTACTGTTATATACTGGAAATCCCATTCTCAAGGCGTGTTTTGCATTAGAGAACAACGAAATATCTGAAATGTTGAATTCCCCGAAAATTTGGCTTGGGGAAGACCTGAATATTGACTCCTGGAAAAGGGTGGTTAGAATATGATCATCTTGACGTATTTTTATTGTGAGGAAGGTTCCAGTAAATCAACATTTAGAATATTTTGGGAATATTTACCTTTTTGTAGAGGATGTTATGTATATCAGTGATTGTTTATCTATTTTGTCTATTTTGTTGTCATTTGTTTTTTTTTATCTTATGACATTTTATTCCGATGAAGATAGCTTGTTAATAACCTTTTTGTATTTTATTATAATATAACAACCTTTCTTATAATGATAAATGATATAAGTGTTGATAATGACATTGATGATAATAATGATGATGATATCTATGAGAGAGAGAGAGAGAGAGAGAGAGAGAGAGAGAGAAGCAGCATAAGTGATATGACTACTTTAATGAAGACTATTCAGATAGTTCTTATGGATTCTAAGAATCCCATCTCCCAAATTGCACGCTGGGTGAGCGCCATTCATGGCTTTATTTATATTTCTTTTTATTGTAGTCTGAGTAACATAGAGTCAATGACCATCCTGGAAAGTGATAATGTTCCTTCATGGAGTGATGTTCGCTGGAATTTCATTGTCTCTTGGTATCGGCAGACGAATATCAACTCTCAATTTATTTAGACAGCATTTCGACCCATCACCTGTTTTAACTATAGTCCATTTCTTTAGCGAGTCATATTTGCACCGACTCGCAACGGTGCCCTTTTAGCTCGGTAAAGTTTCCTGGTCGCTGATTGGTTAGAATTATCCTGTCCAACCAATCAGCGATCAGGAAACTTTTCCGAGCTAAAAGGGCACCGCTGCGAGTCGGTGCAAATATGACTCGCTAAAAGAAAGGGACTATAGACGGGCAATGTATGTTATAAGTTTCGAGAATTATTGATATTTAACAAAGCAGGGCATTGGTTTTGCATTCAATTCTTATGGATTAAGCCCACATAAATGATTGTAAAAAATCATATCAGAAAAAAGGGAGAGAGAGAGAGAGAGAGAGAGAGAGAGAGAGAGAGAGAGAGAGAGTCAAAGTCAAAATATTTCCATTATTACAGTGGTTATTCTTTTGTTAAAACAAAAAACTAGAGAGAGAGAGAGAGAGAGAGAGAGAGAGAGAGAGAGAGAGAGATCTTATGAAACGTTTAGCTCTGTTTGAGTAAGGATTGCCTCTTCAAGGCTCTACTTTAACAGTATATATTTCTAACGGAACAATGAACACGCATCTAGTGTATTTTTTCTTTTTTATTTTTCTTCTTTCTCTTTCTACTCTAGCAGTAACTCGATACGATCGACTAACAGCTAGCTACCTGACTCGCTGTCAAGTCCAACATATGCATTGTGGATTTTAGGAGACACGCCCCTTAACCTCGTGTGGAGAGAGAGAGAGAGAGAGAGAGAGAGAGAGAGAGAGAGAGAGAGACCCACGTAACTTTTAATCTTTGACGTTGAAATGGATTTGTCCAATATTGTATTTCTTACGGCTAAGAGAAACCTCACGTGACTAGGAGAGAGAGAGAGACGAGAGAGAGAGAGAGAGAGAGAGAGAAGCCTGAAATGGTGATTCATCAGCATAGTTTAACTGTGGTTACTCTATTTAGAAATGTGATCTAATTTTAGAAAAAAGTTATTACATATTTATATCTATAGATATATCGATGCTCTAAGGCTCATTTTATTTATAAATGGAAAATCTATGATCATGATATTTCTGGAATAATACAGTACTCTTTGGCTTTTAAAATTTGCTGAGGTCAGAAAATATTTAATCAGTGGATTTTTCCTTTATAAAGAAAGGAAATGATTCTAAGAGGAAAGGAATGAACGACTAAACCCAAACAAAAGAAGTAGCGAGAGGTAAAGTGAACTAGAGGAGAATATAATTCCTAGGCATTGCGAGGCTCAAGAATTGGATTTGAAAAGTTGTATTGTCGTCATCGCGATTTGGCCCGCCCAGACTCCCCTCTCTGGTGACGTCATGAGCGAGGGCCTGACGTCACAAGCCAAGTTCGTGTGACGTCAGGAAGCGCGTGGTGCCTCTCCCAACTAAACGCTTGAGAGAGAGAGAGAGAGAGAGAGAGAGAGAGAGAGAGAGAGAGAAAATGTTCTTCTCTTAATAGAATATTCTTGTACTACTTTTTCCCATCCAAGGCTGTGAAATAAACTTGAAGAAGTTAATGGAAACTTCGAGAACGGATTTACTATCACATTTTAATAAGGTACTTAGGGCCAACTTATTCAGATTCAATTTCCTTTTTGGAACAATTTACAGTAGATTTATTGAATTCTTGTATTATGTAGATTGGAATAGTATTTTCATACTGAAAACTTTTTCGAAACTATTCCGTAAATTTCAGTAACGATACCAAAAGAATTTAAAGCTCTCAAACATTCAGGGGCAAATAGGAGCATAGCCATCGAATGAATTAGTTATTCATCAATCAGAAAAATAAGGATTTTAGAAAACGATGAAATACTGTTTACAGATAAATATAGCCCCTTATTGATGGACCAAATGAGTATCAATATAACGAAATAAACATGGAAGGAGAGAGCGTATGAAATTGGCGCTGTTCGAAAGATGAGGATCACAGAATAAACTAAGATTATTTTTTTATGTCACCAGATGGCATCACAGGTCAAGTGCCATGTCAAGAATTTGACAAACTTCCTCAAATTTTCCATGTCATCATTCATTGGCCAAATTTTCATCTACTCCCAAAGTTAAACGTTTATTCGACAAGACGTTTCATATCTGAAGGGTAATAAAAGTACCTTAGATATTTTAATTTTCCTTATTTCCTTCCTCACAGGGCTATTTTCCCTGTTGGGAGCCCCTGGGCTTATAGCATCCTGCTTTTCCATCTAGGGTTGTAGCTTAACAAGTTATAATAGTAATAATCATTAAGTGTTAGTCTTGCGTTCCAGTGTTGGAGATATTTCGTAAATAATTTATAGCATAGCTAGAATAAACACGGGCATTTCTATGGCAATGTGAATGTCTTCAGTTTTGCGGTAATTAATAGAATGTTTGTTTTGTTTTATAGAGAAACCATCCGATTATTATTTTCAGTATTATTACATAGCAGAGAATTATTGATATCTCCTAATGGTAGTCCACCCGAAGTGTACTTATTTAGGTATGAAAATACAAAAGTATTCACACATCAATAATGTTATAAGTTACAGATATTCAGTAGAATATGTGGAGAGAGAGAGAGAGAGAGAGAGAGAGAGAGAGAGAGAGATTGGGGGCTAGCTGCTAAACGAACAGCCCCACCTATGAATCTCGAATGTTCGTTGGAGCTATCGGAAAACGGGTGAGCCAAGGAAAAAAGTAAGAAAAAGAGAAAAAAAAAGAGTAAGGGGGAATGGTGGAATATGTCTTGAAATACGTCGTTAACATTATATAACT
>NW_027169994.1:20000-27500 GCF_036898095.1 Palaemon carinicauda | reverse complement strand
CTGGTTGTTTTGCTTAATAAATTTTAGCTATTTAGCTTTACATAGGATTTCCTTTCGTGCTTAGTATTATTTGGCGAAGTATTCGCCATTCTGGCCTACGCTAGGCCATGTAGCCTAGTCGTTTGGTCCTAGTACTTAATGCATGATTTTGGTTTTTCCGAGTGTAATTAAAATTTTATTGAAGCTTTAGGCTATATTTTATACATTTTAGACTGTGTGGAATATTTCCAAGATTGTATACGTGAGAGTTTCGGTGAATTAGGTAATCGATTCTCTTGGTGCCTAGGCTAATTGCTTATGGAGCCTTAGTATACTTTATTATACTCCCCGGTTGCTTTCTTTTCTTCGGAGAAGGTATGCAATCCCTTTCCTTCTGTTTAAGCCTTGGGCTTATCCCTAAGTGGTTTTTCCGAATTTATTTTCGATAAAACTATACTAGGGTGTTACTGTACCTTCCTGTTCCAGCAGAGTCTGGTTCAAAGAGGGACAGAACAACAGAGTTTTTAGTCTGAGTCCGTGTTGTTTGGCTTGGGGCAGAGTCTCCCTCGCTGACCTAACACTTACAAAGGGAGCTTAGCTCCCTTAGGTCACTATCGAAGGTTTCTGTAGTTATGATTCCTTCTTGTGTGATCGACCAGACTAAGTCCTGTTGCTGTTCTCGGGGAGGATAAATCTTCCCTTGGGAGTAGCAACGCCTTCCTTGCTTTGGTGCTCTGGAAGCTGGCAGGTATTATACTACTGCGCTGGCCCTTTCCCTTAGATCTCCCTTAGGCTAAGACAAAGTTCTTGGCTGCGGGTGATCTGTCACTAAAGCAAGGTTGGCAGGACCCTCTTGTCCCTTCCCCCTCTATCTCCGTAATGGCCTAGCCATTACTGTACTGTACCTTGCCGGCCGGCAGAGCTGGCCGGCAGGGGTATTACTGTACTGTATGTCATTCTACTTCTGGACCTAGTATAGGTTGGGATATGGAATTGACTAAGCCCATTGCCGGCCGGCAGAGATGCTGGACGGCAAGGGTCTTATGTTTTCGAGTGCTGCCCGGACCTCTCTTGGTCCCTCATCCATGCCTGCCGGCAGAGCCGGACGGCATTGGTCAAGGAAGCCTGAATTAAGTTTCTCCCCTTCCTTATATGCACTCTTTCGGTTGCCGGGCTTGGGGGGTTGTGTACACTCTTATCCCGGCATCCATTCTATTTTCTTCTAGTGCTGTACCTGTCCCGGCTGCCGGCCTATGAGGCCGGCAGCCGGGCAGGTGTAGTCTTCTGGTTCTTTTGCTGCCGGCTGGCATCGGTCTTGTACCTTTGCCGGCCGGCTTATGTCAGTCCTTGTCTGCCGGCCACCAAGAGTGTGGCCGGCAGCTGGGTACTACCTTGTGTAGTTGCTGGCCGGCAATCATTGCCGGCCAACACTGGCTGTTGCTGGCCGGCAGCTGCTGCCGCCGGCACAGGCATTTGAACCAGAGGGCTGCCGCCCTATAGCTGTTAAGTAGTATACTTTAAAGCTAATTGTGGTGTGTGCCGGCCGGCAAAGGCAGGCCGGCACACATCCTCCTATACTGTACTAGTATTCTTCTGTATAGCATATACAGTAAGAAGAAAACTATAGTAAAAGTTTAGGTACAGCACTGTATCTTCTAACACTATTGTGTTTTCTTGCACGGCCCTTTGCTGTTGCCTTCAGACAAGAAGCAGAGTTCTTCCCTGTCTATTATCCCGGATTTTAAAATCATTGCCTAGGTGTGAGCTCCACCTGTTTCCTCTGGAAACTTTGCATTGGTTACTCTAGTAGAGATAAACCATTTTGATTTTATTATCTGGAAGGCTGCAGCAATGGGTTGTGAGGGAAACACAAGTGTGTGTCTTTAATTTCTGAATTGTTATGCTATACTATGCATATCCAGTGATACATAGTTCACTTGATACTCATGGAAATTTCTTCTCTTTACAGAAGGACACTCCGAAGTGGAGAAGTGCTTTCTGCAATGTCAGCAGCAAGAACCTCTGCGGACATGAGTTTTGTAGGAGACACGCAGCATACGCTGTCTCCAAGGATGATCTCCGGTATTGGGACCCTCAGGTATGTACTGTGTGCACTAACCTGATTAATGAGACATTTAAATAGCTAGGAAGAAGCTTCGTACCTGGGTAAGGGGCTTCCAAAAGTACACTTCTGGCCCTTATCTTCCAAGTGAGAAGATGAGGGCGTATCTTTTCCCTAAGGCATCAGCTGATGCAGTGATTCCCCAGCCTCAAGAGGAGATCCCCTAAGTTCAGATCCAGGTGGATGCTGAAGTCGCGGTCGCGATGCAAGACATCCAGCTAAATGACAGGATATCTGATGTGGACGGGTGTCAGGAGGAAGACCTCCTTGCAGAAGCCCAGGATGAAGTTCAAGCCCCTCTACATCGGCCGGTCTCCCAGTAGAGCTGGGACAGGCCCTCTCTTCTATTGTTGGAATGATCCAACAAATGCAGAAGGAGAATCAGGAGAAGGCGGCTGCAATGGAACTGCGAATGCAGTGCCTTGCAGAATCACATGGGCCCCAGAAAAGCTCAATGTGAAAGACCTTCCTTTGTGCTCGGATGCTAACCCATGGAGGTATGCTGAGCACATGTCGATGACGACTGGAAAGATCGTCATCTCGGATATGCTGGGCTCAGTTCCCCTGGAGGGTGGAATTCTGGCCCAGCAAGGCACCATATCCGGACTGTTATGTCCGGCTGAGGAAGGAACCAGCTTCAAAGGAGGAGGCAGAGCCGAAGGAGGTCATAGTGATGACCATGCTAAGGCTCAAGCTCTACTTTCATCTTCGATGAAAGAGAGGGGCTTCTCTAACTCAAAGGTAGCTGCATTGAATAGGAAGCTCCCGTCCTTTGTGTCCTCGCCTACTAGAGCCTTCCCCCTTTTACAGAAAGGGTTTCTGGCTGTACTAAAAGCAATCGAGGCCGGCAAGTCTTGCCCCTCCCTAGAGGAGTGTAAACCCTTGTCGCTGGCCCTGCCTATGGACCACAAAGATTGGAAGGACGTCCATCTTACGTTCTAAGTGGGAAAGTTGGAGGCTGATATTGCCGGACGTCAGTTCGGCAAGGACCTCCCTAAGCTGTCTGACTTTCTTTTGCGAAGTGAGTTCGATACAAAAGAAAGACTGACTGCCTCAATGTCTCTTCAGACTACTCTCGAGACGATGGCAAGTGACCCCAAGGTCCATGAAATGTTCATGGTAGTGGCCAAGCCTCATCTGGCCACAGTGACGAAGGACCTTTATGGCTTCGTCAAGGCAAGGAGAGCTTGTAGGGAGTTCGTGTTTACCTCGGCTACAGTGAGGCACGAGCTAAAGAAACTAATCTCCTCCAACATTTGGGGAAAAGACCTTTTTCCCTACCGACTTGGTCAAAGAAGTTTTTGATAAAGCCACCTTGGAGAATAGAAACCTTCTCCAGAAGTGGGACCTGGCTATCAAAAGAAAGTCTTCCCCGGATGAGGGTCCTCAACCAAAGAGGAAGACTATGAGGACTAGGCTACCGTCTCGGCCAGCCAAGCCTCTTAGACAGCAACAGCAACTGCAATTGCCATTGCCCCAGTGCCCCAGATCGTGGCACAAACCCCGACCACCTTTCAGTGGGTACCCCAGGCCGTGTCGACACAGTCCACGGCATTCACCCCAGCGTTCGAAGGGCAGTCTACTTCCTTCCGAGCAAAGCCTAGAGGAGCAGCCAGAGGCTCGTCTAGACGCCCCTCAAGGGGAAGGGGATTCAGGGGTGGTCGTGGTCAGGAAGGCAAGACCTCAGGACGGCAGTCCAAGTGAGGTGATACCGGTAGGAGGGAGACTTCTGAAATTTCGGGATCGGTGGACCTTCGATCCCTGGGCCCACAGCCTACTCAAGAATGGATTGGGCGGGAGCTGGTACAGCACTCCACCCCCGTACCTTCGGTTTTTCCAACACTCCACCCCCGTTATGGAGGAGTACGTTCAAGAACGGTTGGAGAAAAAGGGTGAAGCCCATCAATTTCTAAGGGAGGCTGTTTTGTGTTCCCAACAAAGACTCGGAAAAGCTCAGAGTCATTCTGGACTTGTCGCCACTTAACAAGTTCATAGTGAATTGCAAATTCAAAATGCTAACACTGCAACACATAAGGACCTTACTGCCCAAGAGGGCATATTCCGTCTCTATAGACTTGTCAGATGCCTACTGGCACATTCCAATTAGCCATCGACTCTCCCCCTACCTAGGGTTCAGGCTACAGCGAAGACTATACGCCTTCGGAGCCATGCCATTCGGGCTAAACATAGCCCCAAGGATTTTTACGAAGCTTGCGAGCGTAGCTCTCAAACAATTTCGCCTAAAGGGAATTCAGGTAGTAGCCTACCTGGACGACTGGTTGGTGTGGGCAGCATCCGAGACAGAATGCTTGCAAGCATCCAGTCAGTGATCCAGTTCCTAGAGTACCTAGGCTTCAAGATCAACAGAAAAAGTCTCGACTTTCTCCATCTCAAAAGTTCCAGTGGCTAAGATCCACTGGGACCTTTTGTCACACCGTTTCTCCACCCCAGCGAAGAAAAGGAAGGAGATAGCGGGTTCTGTCAAGAGACTTCAAGATTCCGAAAGGATATCAAGACACGAGCAGGAGAGAGTACTGCGCTCTCTCCAGTTTGCTTCGGTGACAGACCCAGTGCTAAGAGCACAGCTAAAGGATGCAATCGGAGTTTGGAGAAGTTATGCATCAAACGCGTGAAGAGATCTGAGAAGACCAGCCGCTTCGGCTAAGTACTCTTCTCAGGCCTTGGTCCCAAGCCAGACATCTAAAGAAGTCAGGTTCTTCTTCAGCCACCTCCCCCGTCGGTGACGATTCACTCAGACGCCTCAAAGGAGGGATGGGGAGGTCACTCTCATCGGAAAAAAGTCCAGGGGACTTGGTCCAGGCTATTCAAGACCTTTCTCATAAAACTTTCTAGAAGCTAGGGCAGTGCTCCTTACCTTAAAGAAAGTCTCCCCGCGTCATTCGTTCCACATAAAGTGGTAATAGACAGCGAGGTAGTTGTAAGATACTTGAATCGACAAGGATCGAGGTCACCACCTCTCAACCAGGTGATGTTGGCCGTCTTCCGATTGGCGGAAAAGAAGAAGTGGTACCTGTCGGCAGTTCACCTTCAAGGAGTCCGCAATGTGACAGCGGACGCTCTATCCAGGTTCACACCGATAGAGTCAGAATGGTCCTTAGACGCAGGATCATTCTCCTTCATTCTGAATCAGTCCCAGAACTGCAGATAGACCTCTTTGCGACGAAAGACAACAAGAAGTTGCCCCTGTACGTGCCCCGTACGAGGACCCCTTAGCGGAAGCAGTGGATGCGATGTCCCTCGACTGGAACAGATGGTCCAAGATTTATCTGTTCCCTCCTCACAACCTTCTGTTGAGGGTCCTCAACAAACTGAGATCCTTCAAAGGGTAGCGGCAATAGTGGCCCACAAGTGGCCGAACAGCGTGTGGTTCCTCCTGGCATTGGAACTGTAGCTGAAGTTTGTACCACTACCAGATCCAGTTCTGACCCAGCGAGTCCAGAAGTCAACTGTCTGCGCTTCATTACAGAAAACCCGGACCCTGCAGTTCATGATTTTCTCTCCCTAGCGGTGAGAAAGCGTTTCGGGATTTCGAAAGCCAGTATAGACTTCATTGAGGAATATAAATGCAAATCTACTAGAAGGCAATATGAGTCATCTTGGAGAAAATGGGTGGCCTCTTGTCAAGGCGAAGATTCCGCAGGAGATCTTGACAGACTTCTGCTTATCTTTTTTCCCCACCTCCATGGTCAAGGGTTGGCAGCGAACACGATTTCAGCGTGTAAGTCTGCTTTGACAAGACCCATTCTATATGCCTTCCAGGTCGACCTAGGTAACGAGATCTTTAATAAAGTCCCGAAAGCCTGTGCTAGGCTCAGACCTTCAGCACCTCCAAAGCCCATTTCATGGTCTTTAGACAAGTTCTTCATTTCGCTTCTCTGTTGAGCAATGAAGAATGTGCGTTAAAGGATTTGACACAAAAAGTTATTTTCCTAATTTGCACTCGCGTCCGGGGCCAGGGTTAGTAAGATTGTAGCCTCTCGAGAGAGGCAGGTCGTGTTCAGTTCCTGGATGGGGAAGAACTGAACCTGTTTCCGGATCCTACGTTTCTCGCCAAGAATGAGTTACCCACCAACAGGTGGGGTCCCTGGAGAATCTGCCCTCTGAAAGAAGATGCATCTCTATGTCCAGTAGAATGCCTAAAGGTCTATCTTCATAGAACTTCAGACTTCAAGGGTGGACAACTATTCAGGGGAGAAACATCAGGCTCAAATTTATCTCTGAATCAACTCAGAGCGAAAATCACATATTTTATTCGCAGAGCGGATCCTGACAATACACCCGCAGGTCACGATCCGAGGAAAGTTGCCTCATTCTTAAATTTCTTTAATTGCATGGATTTTGAACATCTCCATTCATACACTGGCTGGAAGTCTTCCAGAGTGTTCTTTCGCCACTATGCGAAGCAAGTAGAGGAACTAAAAGAGATCTGTGGTAGCAGTGGGTCGCGGTGTTAACCCTACTGTTTAACTCTGCGAGGAACAGTGGTCTTAATTGGGACGATTAATTCCAGGGTGAGTGTGTAGTTACATACTGTACTACAAACTAAGTGAGGGCACTGTGTTGCCCATCCAGACTGTTCCATTTCCGAAGGTGAACCTAGCATAAGTGCAGACATGTGTGCCGAGCGTTTCTAACGCTAATGTCATTGATTTGTAATACAGGCTTTTATGACTTTGATACCTCGGTATCTTAAAAGTGGCATCTAATGTTTTTCTTTCAGACAAACAAGCCCTGTTTACTATCATACTTATGCTTAAAGTTTTGGGTTATCCTCTTCTTATATATATATATATATATATATATATATATATAATTGTGGTTAACCTGTCTATTTATTGCCTGTCAATAATCTGGTTCTTGAGAACCTTGCGTCTCCTTCACCTGTGTCAATTTACTGGTATAATTGAGCATTCATTCTATGTACCTTATCTGGGATAATTCTAATAGAATTGTTCCTTTATGCAAGCTATGTTGCATTGGTTTTCCTCCTATGCGGGTATAAAACCTTTGTCCAATACAAGTATTGTGCGGAAAACTGGTCGATATTTCATATTGACGCAGTGGTCCTTTACAAACTATGCTTTACTTAATATAGGGCGAGACCACTATATTAGCTTGCCTGGTATTCGTACATAGATATATGTACTCTTCGAGACTTTTCCAGAGTCTAGTAGGACTCTTCCCTGTAGGGGGCAGGAAGCTCTAACATAGTTTATAGTTAGTTGAAAAGATGTATAACGGTAACATCTTAGGTCTCTAGGTCTAGTCGACCGGGAAAAAATTACCTCCGGGGAGTACGGCACGTTCTGAGAATCCACAGATACAGTAATGCTCTGGTACACTTCCATCAGGACGACATGGCTTGAGCCCAAAAAACG
>NW_027169994.1:10000-15000 GCF_036898095.1 Palaemon carinicauda | reverse complement strand
TGTTGAGTCTGTGAAGACTCTTAAAATGACTCCTGGTGATTTTATTCAATATTTCATGTAGAATGGACTTAATGACAAGTTTAAGAGGGAATTGGTTCAGATTACTACAAAGACTTATCCTTCTGTTCAGGAGATAATGGACAATTTTTTTATTGCCTGTGAGAGGTATGAGAATTGCTTGAAAAGTGAAGTTTCTTTACGTACTCTTCAATCTAGTGTTAGACAGAAAACTACTAGTTTAGCTATTAAGACATTGCCTGAGGTTAGGAGGTTTTATTGTACACTTTGTGTAGAAGGTGAAAATAATCATTCTATATTTAAATGCAAACGTTATGACACTCCAGAAGCAAAGCTTCAGCGTTTGAAAATACTGAAAGGATGTTTTCGATGTGGGAATCTTAACCATATGAGTAGGAAATGTAGATTTGAATTTCGTCAAAAGTGCGTGAAATGTTCGGGGCTTCATTTTCACTGTCTGTGCTCAAAGTCTTCTGAAGTTAAGCTTTCGCCCCCTGAAGGAAAGCATAAAGAAGGTACTCCAATACATTCGGGTAAAGCTGATGTTATGAGGGAAGCTTCCATTAATGAAGTGAATAGTAGTATTGCAGTTCTTCCCAGTATTGTCAATAAGACAGTACTCCCTTCCTTTTCATTTACTGTCCCTGGAGTGGATGGTATTTTTAGAGGTCTTAAGGATAGCTGTTCTCAGAGCTCCTTTGTTACAGAGAGCTTGCTTTATAAGTGTAGTTTGCCTGTTCTTGAACCTAGTGTAAAATTAACTGTTAATGGGTTTAATGGTTCTAAAGAATATATAAGCAGACTTATTCAACTTCCTATGAAGTTCGGCAATTGTATTTCAAATGTTCCTGCACTTGTGGTTCCTAGCATTAATATAAAGTTAAATCTTCCAGGGTTAGGCAAGATAGTGGAATCGTTCGAGAATAAGGGATTCATATTGGCAGATAAGAAACTTTGTAAAGACAGTGACAGTATTGATAATGTTCAGGTTTTATTGGGATCTGATGCACATTACGCTTTAATGGGTAAAGATGTAGCCTTTGGTTGTAACCCCCCTTCAGTATACACTGAATCACAGCATGGTATTTTGCTAATGGGAAACCTTGAAAATTTGAGCAAAAATATTAAATTTTTGGGTCTGCCTAATATTTGTAATGAGAGGTTAGAAGTAATTAATCCACTACGTTCAAGCAGGACTGATTTTTCCTCTTGCTCCCAAATTACTACCTGTTCTTTCTTATGTAAAATACAAATTGACCCTCTTTTGGATGATGAAGTGTGTGACCTACATTACAAGGAACTTGAGGTAGGCAGCAACATAGCAGTGTTAGATGATAAAGGTCAGATTGTAGAATCTAAATTGCTCAAGGCTACTGATGAAGTGCTTGAACACGAATGCCGCCGCTTTTTGAATCTGGACGCCAATAGTGCTGAAAGTATTATGTCAGAGACTAATCAGAAGTGGGTGAATTTTGCGTTGAGTAATTTTTCAAGGGAAAAGGATGGAAGACTTATAGTTCCCCTCTTGTGGAATAGCAAAATTGCACATAGGTTATCAACTAACGAAAATCTCACAAGGTTGATACTAAAGGCAAATCTTAAGAAATTACGGAAAAAGGATGGGCATTTGCAGTTAGTTGATCAGGTAATTAGGGATCAGTTAGAAGATGGAGTAATTGAGAAGATTTCAGACTTAGATTCATTTAAGGCAGAGCATCCAAATTATTCATTTCTCCCACACATGGCTGTTTTTAGGCCTGAGAAAGAAACCACAAAGTGCCGTATTGTGTTTTTGTCTAATCTCAAAGACTGTCAAAGTTAAGTACGGTTTCTCTCATAATCAGTGTATCGATCCAGGACCTAACCTTAACCAGAAGCTGTCTTCAGCCTTCTTACACTTGAGGTTTGATAAGTTGTTATTAACGTATGATCTTAAGAAAGCTTTTAACATGTTGTCCTTGAACAATAATGATCAAGCTAGGTTGCTGTTTTTTTGGTTCAAAAATGTACAGAAGAACGATTACTCTCTTGTAGCCTACAAGAATGTTAGACTTAGTTTTGGTCTTCGTTGTAGTCCATTTTTACTCATGCTAGCTCTGTATTATATACTAGTGCACCAATATGAACCAGACCCACAGCTGAGGAACCTTAAGTTATTGTTGTACTCTCTATTTTATATGGACAATGGAGCTGTTGGTTCTGCTGATTCTCAGTATTTGAAGTGGGCTTGTTCACAGTTGCCGTATATTTTCAACCCATATAAGTTTGAGATACAACAGTTAGTAACAAATGATGTTACCCTTCAGGCTGAAATTGATGCAAAGTTTGAAATCAATACTCCGGTTGAGAATAGCCTTTTTGGTATTATATGGAATAGAGCTGATGATGTAATTTATACTAAGGAATTCTCGCTAAACCCAGATGCTGATACAAAACGTAAGGTTTTGCAGACTATTGCCAGTAACTTTGATGTTTTTGGTTTTAATATTCCTGTCTTTAATAGAAGTAGACTTTATATGCATAGACTTCAGTGCTCAAAGGAGCTGGCTTGGGATCAAGTACTATCCCCCAGTCTCCAAAGGAAATGGAGGAACATTTGCAGGCAGGTGAATGGTTCCCAGCCGGTGAAAGTCCAGAGGTTCATTGGGCAAAGAAATGGAAAATTTAGACTGAAAGCATTCACAGATGCAAGTCGTGATTTTTATGGTACTGTGGTATACATTGAAGATATTGACTCGGGTGAGATTAGCTTTTTGCAGGCAAAGAACCGCTTGATCAATAAGTTGTTGAAAGGTAAGTCCGTTCCAGCACTGGAGTTGAATGCTATATCATTAGGGGTAGAAACCCTGATGGAGATTTATAGAGATCTGGCTGATCCTTCGTGTGTGAAGTCCATTGACATTGATGGCTTAGATTTGTACTGTGATTCCAGTTGTGCTTTGCAGTGGCTGCAAGCATCAGAATGTACATACTCCAAAATGCAGAAGCATTCAGTATTTGTACAGAATAGGATAAGCAATATCAGGAAATTATGTGAAATTAAACCTGTCAGTTTTATCTTTATAGCTGGAAAAGACAATCCAGCAGACTGTGTCACCCGATGCCTTTCTCCTAGACTTGTCTCTAAATCATTCTTTATTTCAGGTCCTGAGGTGGTGCCTGGCAATGAGTTTCACAGTTCCTAGCTCTAACACTAATGCTCTTAGTATTTCTGTTGCTGAGCAGAGTGCGTTTCCAGGTGAACCTCTTCTTGAACATGAGAAATATTCTACTTTAGAAAAGCTTAAATTGATTTACAGGAGGGTAATGCTTTGTGTTGACCACTGGAAGAGGAAAGCGGGAGTTGAAGTAGAGAATTTGAATAATGTAAACTATTCTGCTTTAGCTTTAAGGAAATTAATTCTAGAAGATCAACAGAAACACTTTATGGAAATATTTTCTTACTTCAGACTCTCAAGTAAACCTTTGAAGGATATACCTCCACTTGTGAGCCAACTTAATGTGTTCATAGATTCAGATGGCATTTTAAGAGTAAAATCAAAGTTCAAGAAATGGTATGGACATAAAAAACAGTTTCCTATATTGCTTTATCCCAAGAGTTATTTGACTAAACTAATTATAATGGATACACATGCCAAATTATTGCATGGTGGTTGCTATTCTGTCCTATCTGAGCTTCGTAAGTGCTTTTTCATTCCTAAACATTTTTCTGTCATTAAGAATGCCATTAAACAATGTGTTTCATGCCACAGGTTTAACACAAGAAGTGTGAGATTGAACCAGAACACTTATCGAGAATTTCGTTCTAGTCCCCCTGCTGTTCCATTTTCTAATATTTTTGTTGATTTCATTGGACCATTTAATGTTAAACAGGGAGCTGAAAAGATGAAGGTATGGATTTTGTGTTTCACCTGCACTTGGTCAAGGGCTATTAATTTGAAGATATGTCGAGATTTAAGTGTGAATGAGTATTTGAGAGCCTTTTCATTACATGTTTTTGAATATGGATTCCCGCAGCTTTGTGTTAGTGATCCAGGCTCGCAGTTGGTGGCAGGAGGTAACATAATCACTAGCTTCATCAATGATCCTGACACTAAATTGTATTTGGAGTCTAATGGCATTAAGCATGTAAAGTTTCAGCAATTCTTTAAAGGCCATAGTGAGCTAGGATCACTTGTAGAGTCTTGCGTAAAATTAGTGAAGAAACTTATTTTTTCAGCTATTAAAACTTGGGTACTTACTTTGCCTGATTTTGAATATTTAGTGTGTAATGTTGTTCATTTAGCTAATAAGAGGCCAATAGCCTTTAAGGAATCTTTAAGGGAGACTGAGGCAGATTCTTGCCCAGAGCCCATAACTCCAGAAATGTTAGTCAAGGGGTATGAGCTGGTGTCGTTGAATTTAATTCCAGATTTACAAGAGGTACCTGATGATCCTGAGTGGAAGATGAGTAGCAGCCCTACAGAAATAATAAAGGATGAGTATGAAAAACTTCGTAAGGTTAGGTATAATCTTCTAGAAGCTTACCAGAATGAGTTTTTAAGTACCCTGGTAGCTCAGGCTGTGGACTGCAAGGACAGATATAGACCAGTTTGTCACCAGAAGTTGGGCATTGGTGATATAGTCCTCATCAAAGAACCAAACACTAAAACCATTAATTTTCCATTGGGAATTGTGAAGGGTATAGAGGAGAATGATTTGGGGGAAACTACTGGGGCTATTATACTTAAAGGGAAGACTCGTGAGTTGATTAAAAGACATGTCACTACTTTAATCCCTTATCTTAAGGTAGTTCCAGATGCATCCTACAATTCAGATAATGACGACAAACAGAGCTCCCGTAAGTTGTCTATTAATGAGAGTTCACCCCAAAGGACTCTCAGGAAAGCTGCCATTAGGAGCAGAAATTTGACTCGACTTATGTTATAGTTATAAGGTATGATGCAAATTTCTAGTGGTGAGAAATTTGCATCCTGTGCCCT
>NW_027169993.1:27500-31414 GCF_036898095.1 Palaemon carinicauda | reverse complement strand
CTAGAAGTTTGATTCCAGCTGTGAGGCCTTCTCCATCAGGAGGCTCAATACTACACAGTATTCTAGAAGTTTGATTCCAGTTGTTACTAAGTTGTGAAATTATCTTCCTAATCAGGTAGTTGAATCAGTAGAACTTCAAAAATTCAAAGTTGGAGCAAATGTTTTTTATGTTGACCACGCTGACATGAGTCTTTCTATAGTTTATATATGACATATCTGTTTTTGACGTTGTTAATAGTTTATATAGGACATCTATTTTGACGTTGTTACTGTTTTTAGAATGATTTATTGTTAGTTTGTTCCCATCATTTATTTAATTTTCTTTTTCCTTTCCTCACTGGGCAATTTTTTCCCTATTGGAGCCCTTGGCTTATAGCATCTTGCTTTCCCAAATAGTGCTGTAGCTTGGCTAATAATAATAATAATAATAATAATAATAATAATAATAATAATAATATCAACGTTCATCAAGTAAGAGAGAAACTGGTTTAAAAGAATGTACAAGGTAATTGACAAACCTTCCAGGGAACTTTTCGCAAAATTGAACCTAAATCAAGGAAAATGCAATTTTGACCTTCATGGGCCATGTGATATCAAAATATACGGTTACATAACATATTCTTATACAAAAGAGAAATTCACCATCTTGCAAAATATAAGGTAACATATTCTTACTGAAGAGAGACACGCACCGTATTTCAAAATACAAAGGTAACATATTCTTACTGAAGAGAGATAAGCCCCATCTAACAAAATACAAGGTAACATATTCTTACTGAAGAAAGATAGGCGCCGTATTTCAAAATACATTGTACATATTCTTACTGAAGAGAGACACGCACCGTATTTCAAAATACAAGGTAACATATTCTTACTGAAGAAAGATAAGCCCCATCTTACGAAATACAAGGTAACATATTTTACTGAAGAGAGATAATCCCTATCTTACAAAATACAGGGTACCATAATCTTACAGAAGAGAGATAATCCCTATCTTACAAAATACAGGGTACCATATTCTTATAGAAGAGAGATAAATGAATGAGTCACGAATATTATTATCATTACCAGTTAAGCTGCAACCCTAGATGGAGAAGCAAGATGCTAAAAGCCCAAGGACTAGAACAGGGAAAAATAGTCCGATGAGGAAAGGAAATATGGAAATAAATAAACAATATAAGTAATGAAAAATTAAAATAAAATAGTTTTAAAAACATTAACAACATTTAAACATATTTCATAAATAAACTAAAAAAAAAGTCTCATGTCAGCCTGTTCAACATAAAAAGCATTTACGAGAGATAAGTATCTAGATCAGGAATAAGAAATTTAATAGACCATAAGTTCCTGTCCAACACATTAAGATGAGAATCAGCAGCTGAAGAACAGACAGGAGGACAATACTCGAAACAAGTAGAATGAAAGAATTAAAACACTTGTTCAGAATAGACTGATCACTAAAAATCTTAAAAGACTTTCTCAATAAGAAATCTTTATTGTGCAATTGAAGAAAACACAG
Source organism: Palaemon carinicauda (assembly GCF_036898095.1). Taxonomy (NCBI): domain Eukaryota; kingdom Metazoa; phylum Arthropoda; class Malacostraca; order Decapoda; family Palaemonidae; genus Palaemon; species Palaemon carinicauda. The sequence goes on along the minus strand of NW_027169993.1, from coordinate 29,895 downwards.
ACTTATTGTGTTTCTCGAAGTAAATTTGCTGTCGAGAATCACACCTAAATTTAAGTCATACAAAGTTAAAGAAACATTATTAGAGATCCGGATATTGAAGAGCCACTGCCATATTTTGAGTTTTGTTAGAATTCAACTTCATGCCCCATAACTTGCCCGTGCGCTAATCTTAGCTAGATCTCTATTAAGGGATATGGTTGAAGCTTGCAAATATTATGCTGAAAAAGCCTTTAAATAATAACATGACGATTGGGGGTAGTGAAGTGTGATTGGAACCTTAGTCCTTCCTTTTTATTTATTATTCAAATGTTAGTAATAGTTCACAAGACTGGCCAAAACGCTTGCTATTAGCTCTTACAGTTTTCGATTGACTTATAACGTTTATATATTTACGACATTGGTATATTATATATACGCTTCTTTTACCATTATTTTTCTGGATATTCAAAGTTCGAAGAATTCGATTCCTTTAAGTTTCAACTTTTTTCAACACATTACATATTCCTTATTCAACTTTTTTTCCTCTCTCTCTCTCTCTCTCTCTCTCTCTCTCTCTCTCTCTCTCTCTCTCTCTCTCTCTCTCATATATATATATAGATAGATAGTTAAATAAATAGATTGATATATATATATATATATATATATATATATATATATATATATAATATATAATATATATATATAGTATATAATATATATACACTGTATATATAAAGCCTTATAAATCTCCATGCAAATAACTGTAATAACAATAATAATCATAAAAGACAATACAAACAATAATATCCAAATAGAAAAACAAATTATAAAATTCCCCTCCGATAATAACAGAATTAATTTACACTTTCAAGTCACGATCTTTTCGACTTTTACAAGTGTATTTTTTAACAGAAGTAAAAAAAAAATATCAACATCATTCTTAGGGATTATACAGGTATTATTCCAAAGACTTTTTTTTTTTTAATACAAATGTAACTTTCTTAACAAGAGTTATATACCAAGCTTTTTTCTCAAGAGATCTCAATAAAAACGATATTATATTAACCAACTTCCTCTTTGGGATAGCACTATCACAATACAGAAGACTTTCCATAGATCACGTTTTTAAAAAATCTCTTTACACAAAATTTATATCTATCTCCTTAGCATAACACTAGAGTAATACAGAAATCATTTCCAGTAGACACCCCAGGTTACAGGAGAGAGAGAGAGAGAGAGAGAGAGAGAGAGAGAGAGAGAGAGAGAGAGAGAGAGGAGAGGAGAGAGAGCGCCCTTCCTCCTTAGAATAACAATAGAGTAATACAGAAATCATTCAGTAGACACCCCAGGTTACAGGAGAGAGAGAGAGAGAGAGAGAGAGAGAGAGAGAGAGAGAGAGAGAGAGAGAGAGAGAGAGAGAGAGAGAGAGAGAGCGCCCTTCCTCCTTAGAATAACAATAGAGTAATACAGAAATCATTCCAGTAGACACCCCAGGTTACAGGAGAGAGAGAGAGAGAGAGAGAGAGAGAGAGAGAGAGAGAGAGAGAGAGAGAGCCCTTCTTCGTCAGAATAACACGACAGTAATACAGAAATCATTCCAGTAGCCACCCCAGGTTACAGGAGGAGAGAGAGAGAGAGAGAGAGAGAGAGAGAGAGAGAGAGAGAGAGAGAGAGAGAGAGAGAGAGAGAGAGAGCACCCTTCCTCCTTAGAATAACACTAGAGTAATACAGAAATCATTCCAGTAGACGCCCAGGTTACAGGAGAGAGAGAGAGAGAGAGAGAGAGAGAGAGAGAGAGAGGAGAAGAGAGAGAGAGAGCTGGCGCCCTTCTACCTTAGAATAACACTAGTAATACAGAAAACATTCCGGTAAACGCCTCAAGTTACAGTAGAGACAGAGAGAGAGAGAGAGAGAGAGAGAGAGAGAGAGAGAGAGAGAGAGAGAGAGAGAGAGAGGAGAGAGAGAGAGAGAGAGAGCTAGTAGCGCCCTTGTGGTTTCACCTCATCCATTTGCCGATTTCCCATTACTGAACATTTTTACGCGAGGAATATTCGAAATCCTCGACAATTAGGGTCTTGCAGGATGTTCCACCAGAGCATTAAGGGTAAAGCCTTACTTCCTCTTTCCGGCTCGATATCTTAAATCTTTCCAGCTCTGCTACCTGGAGGGCGCACCCCACCCACCACCCACCACCCACCGCCCTCGCTTATACACTACGACGTGAAGGACATCATCATCATCGATTCCAGTGTTTCTGACTCATTTCCAGAACGGGTGTAATTACTTTCAAAAAGGAATCATTTTGGCTACCTTTATTTCAATCACTATATACATATATATATATATATATATATATATATATATATATATATATATATATATATCTATATATATATATATATATATATATACAGTA